>NW_022196910.1:56665045-56704366 GCF_008632895.1 Mastomys coucha | reverse complement strand
AAACCCCTGTTGCCTCCCCCCTCCCCATGCTTGCCACTCCATCCTCTCACACTTATTGGTCCTGGCATTCCCCTACACTGGGGCACAGAATCTTCACAGGGCCAACGGCTTCTCCTCCCATTGATGACCGACTTTGCAATTCTCTACTATATACATGCTGCCAGAGCATTCAGTCCCACCATGTGTACTCCTTGGTTGGTGGTTGAGTCCCTGGGAGCTCTGAGGCTACTAATTAGTTCATATTGTTTTTCCTCCTAAGGGGCTGCAAACACTTCAGCTCCTTCTGTCTTTTCTCTAACTCCTTCATTGGGAACCCTGTACTCACTTAAATGGATGGCTGTGAACCTCTACTTCTGTATTAGTCAGGTACTGTCAGAACCTCTCAGGAGACAGCTATATCAGGCTGGCTTGTCCTTCCTTCAGTCTCTGCTCCATAGTTAGTCTCTGCAACTCCTTCCATGGGTATTTTGTTGCCCCTTTTAAGAAGGAATGAAATGTCCATGTTTTGGTCTTCCTTCTTCTTGAGTTTCTTGTGGTTTGTGAGTTGTTCTTCCTGTATTCCAAACTTCTGGGCTAATAACCACTTATCAGAGAGTGCATACCATGTATGTTCTTTTGAGATTGGGTTACCTCACTCAGGATGATATTATCCAGATCCATTCATTTCCCTAAGAATTTCATAAATTCATGGTTTTTAATAGCTGAGTAGTACTCCATTGTGTAGATATACCACAATTTCTGTATCCATTCCTCTGTTGAGGGACATCTGGGTTGTTTCCAGTTTCTGGCTATAAATAAGGCTGCTACATGGTATTGGTACAGTGACAGGCAGGTAGATCAATGGAACAGAATTGAAGACCCAGAATTGAACCCACCCACACACTTGATCTTTGATAAAGGAGCTAAAACCATACAGTGGGGAAAAGACAGCATTTTCAACAAATGGTGTTAGCTCAACTGGCAGTTAGCATGTAGAAGAATGCAAATAGATCCATCCTTATCTCCTTGTACAAAGGTCAAGTCCAAGTGGATCAGGGACCTCCACATCAAATCAGATACACTAATAGAAAAGAAAGTGGGGAAGAGCCTCAAGCACATATGCACAGGGGAAAATTTCCTGAAGAGGATGCCAATAGCTTATGCTGTAAGATCAAGAACTGACAAATGGGACCTCATAAAGTTGCAAAGCTTCTGTAAGGCAAAAGACACTGTCAATAGTACAAAACGGCAACCAACAAATTGAGAAAAGATCTTTACCAATCCTATATCTGATAGAAGACTAATATCCAATGTATACAAAGAACTCAAAAAGTTAGACTCCAGAGAACCAAATAACCCTACTAAAAAATGGGGTACAGAGCTAAACAAAGAATTCTCAACTGATGAATACCGAATGGCTGAGAAGCACCTAAAGAAATGTTCAACATCCTCAGTCATCAGGAAAATGCAAATCAAAACAACCCTGAGATTCTACCTCACACCAGTCAGATTGGCTAGGATAAAAAACTCAGGTGACAGCAGATGCTGACGAGTTTGTGGGATTGCAAGCTGGTACAACCACTCTGGAAATCAATTTGGCGGTTCCTCCGAAAATTGGACATAGTTCTACTGGAGGACCCGGCTATACCACTCTTGGGCATATACCCAGAAGATGCTCCAACATGTCTCTTCTATAATTTTGATGAAGATATTTACTGGCCCATGATCTTGGGAGTCTTCACTCTCATTTATACCTATTACCCTTAGGTTTGGTGTTCTCATTGTGTCCTGGATTTCCTGGATGTTTTGGGTTAGGAGCTTTTGCTTTTTGCATTTTCTTTGACTGTTGTGTCAGTGTTTTCTATGGTGTCTTCTGCCCTTAAGATTTTCTCTTCAATCCCTTGTATTCTGTTGGTGATGCTTGCATCTATGACTCTTGATTTCTTTCATAGGTTTTGTATCTCTAGGGTTGTCTCTCTGATTACTTTATTGTTTCTTTTTGCATTTTTAGATTCTGGATGGGTTTGTTCATTTCCTTCACCTGTTTGATTGTGTTTTCCTGTAGTTATTTAAGAGAATTTTGTGCTTCCTCTTTAAGGGCTTCTAGCTGTTTACCTGTGTTTCTCATGTATTTCTTCGATGGTGCTATTTATGTCTCTCTGAAAGTCCTGTATCATCATCATGAGAAGTGATTTCAGGTATGAATCTTGCTTTTCCAGTGTGATGGTGTGCCCAGGACTTGCTATGTTGGGAGAATTGGGTTCTGATGATGCCAAATAACCTTGGTTTTTGTTGTTTATTTTCTTACCCTTGCCCTGCACCAAGTTAACCTTGCCCTGGTTATCTCTAGTGCTACCTGCCCTTGCTAAATCTGATGGGAGCCTGTCCTTCCTGTGATCCTGGTTGTGTCAGAACTCCTCAGAGTCAAGCTGTCTCTGTGATCCTGTGACCTGGGATCCTGTGATCCTGGGCTTTTTAGAGTGCCTGGGAGTGGAGCTTCCTCTGGGTGATGTGGGACTGGCTGTAGAGCTTGTGCCCAAGGCCTACTCAGGACACGAGCTGGCCCAGACAGACTGGAAGCAACCTGAGACACTGGACTGGCAAAGTTCCTATGTGCCTGTGTCCTGCTGGTCCCAGTTACTCAAGGTTTTGAGACAGATGTTGTGTCCTCCTTACTTCTGATCCTGGGCATGTTAGAGCACCTGGGAGTGGAGCTTCCTCTGGGTATTGTGGGACTGGCTGCAGATGCTCAGTGCACCAGCTCATACAGACCAGAAGGAACCTGTGCCACTGGGCTGGCGGAATTTCTGTGTGCCTGGGTCCCTCTTATCCCAGTTACTTCCTAATCTTCATTGTTAAATAAAAAGTCAAGTTTTAAAGAAATTTTATACTTTTCACTAATTCATATGACTAGCAGTTGTTAATATCAAATTGCCTATGAATAAAGAATGCCTTTTTCAAAACAGAACTACATAGCCTATCATGAATTAAAAGAGAAATATGGAGATGGTTTGCTTTTGTCAATATAATTAATATATACATATATATTAATACATAAAACATTTATGCTCGCTTTGAGCATATCAAATTTCAAAATATAGTTTCAATTTATCGTATTTATGTTGGTTAATGTTGAGATGTGAATAATGAATTGAGTGGAAAACTGATAGCTTTGCACTGCCCTTTATATGTTCAGTTTACCTGGAATAATAAAAATTACAAATTATTTTTATTAAATCTTTACAATGGCATTTCTTCACATTAACACATTCTTTCATTTACTTCTATACAACAGTACTTTGTAAATCAGGTCTTTGAAAGATTGTTTTACTTGCTGGTTTCTTAATGTATAAATAAAAGGGTTCAGCATAGGGGCAATTGAAGTATTAAGAACAGCTACCACTTTGGTCAGTGATGCCCTTTCATTTGCAGAAGGTTTCACATAGATAAAAATGCAGCTTCCATAGGACATGGAGATGACAATCATGTGAGAGGAACAGGTGGAGAAAGCCTTCTTCCTCTGACTGGCAGATGGGAACCTCAGAATGGTGCTGATGATGCAGATGTAGGACAAGATCACTAGAGCCAGTGTGAACAGCAGAGTGACAAATGCAAAGTAAAAGCCAATCATCTCTAAACTCCTTGTATCTGAGCAGGAGAGCTGTAGAATGGGGAAGTAGTCACAGGAGAAGTGATCAATGACATTCGAAGCACAGAAGTCCAACTTGAGGACCAACATTAATGGTGGGAAAATGGTCAGGAATCCTGCCAGCCATGAAGTGAGGACAAGGAGGGTGCAGACTTTCTGATTCATGATGAGGGTGTAGTGCAGTGGCTTGCAGATGGCAACATAGCGGTCATAAGACATAGCGGTTAGAAGAAAGAACTCAGACACTCCCATGGAGATGAAGAAATATAACTGAGCCAGACAGTTGTTATAGGAAATGGTCTTGACTTTAGTGATTATTGACTCCAGAAATCTAGGGATTGAAACACTGGTGAATATAATTTCTAAGAAGGAGAAATTCCGGAGAAAGAAATACATAGGAGTCTTTAAACGAGAGTCTAGCAAGGTTAGAGTGATGATGCTTAAGTTTCCAGTGACACTCAATATGTAAGTTATTAATAAAAAAATGAAAAGTACAAGTTGAAGTTCTGGTGTGCCTGATATACCCAATAGCACAAACTCTGTGGGAACAGTGTGGTTTCTCATACTGATGCTTTTCTTTTAACAAAACCTATGGTTGAAAACAAAACAAAGAACTCAATTTAGTAATATGAAAGTTGCCTGAAATAAAGAGCTTAAGGAGGAGATGTATGAGGATAAGTGCTGAGAGAGGAGTTAAATAAACCATGTATAGAAGATAGAGCCATTTAGTAACCTACTGCTCTATAAAATAGCTAAAATAATGTATTTTTAAAGGAAACTAAACAGAAGTACTTTAAATGGGTGGTCAACACTGCTCAAAGAAGCAGTATACTTCAAATTAAAACACTAGTGCCAGAAGTGAGACACCTCCCTATGAACTATTGGCCAAGCACACCCCAGAAACAACACAGACTATTTTCATTATTCTTGGTTTCACTCCAAAACTAGAAAATAATATCCTACTACTGAAGACACTGCATTGTCTAGATACAGAATACAGAATATTCAAGGTTGAACTAGAATGGAAGATTCCATCATGTTGGCTAGTATTGGTAGTCCTGGGAAGTTCTATGCAAGCTGTTCAGCAGGAATAGTAATATCTGGACACATCCAGATGTAGACCCTTTGTGACGCAACACTGAACTTCCTGAATATATATACCCATCAGGCCAATAATGACATGAATGTTCTAAGGGTACCAAGTTGCTTCCATATTAGTTTTGAGATCTGCTCTATTGGAGGGAATACATGCCTGCTTCTGTAGAATTGGTCAAAAGTCTGTGAACAGATAAGTCTCCATTTTTCTTGATGAATATACTATCAATGTTTTTTTTATGGGGCTGTTCATTTGTTTTAGCCAAATGGACATAAGAACTGCTTTCTAAATATTTATGTTTATACTCACAAATGAGTGCAGCTCTCAGCTTTGGTTTAATAATACCCTTCCAGCACTGGTGGATAGGTCAAAGTGCTAAAAATAAGTAGCTGATGAATATTTGGTCCCAAACAGAATAGTTGTCATGCTTCTCTACCCATTGGCACCCAATGAACATTGTAGAAAAGAGGAGATGAACTGTGGGATAAGAAGGAGTGCAGTGTGGTTCTACATTCTGAATAGGACATGGCTGTTATAATAGTGAGCTCACAACAGCTGCAATTTGCAAATTAATAAGAATTATTTTAGTGCAATGAATTAAAAATATATGTATTACCATTTCCACTGAAATGATGCAATGACTCTCTCTCCATGTTAGAATTATTGCAAGTATTTGTTCATTCCTCTTAGAGAAGATAGCCCAGATATAGACTATCTTGAAAGGAAAACATGTATCTAACAGATAAATGTTTCTAAATCTCTCATTCATGAGTTTACAACAAAGCTTCTATATATACCTACAATTTCTATATTTATGATGTTCTTTGAATTATATTGTTGCAATCAAATCTAGCAACTTCACTTATAGTTTGGACAATCAGACACTGTTTTCTGTTTTCTAAAAATTGATGGTTTTAGGGTTAAAGTGTGCATGAGTAGGATACTGTGTTGAATCTGATGTCAAATGCTAATTTACAATAATTGATTCAGTAGAATTGATATATGGGAACTATTTTACACAGTAATACAGAATACTTTTCATTCTTGGTACAAATCTTCTTAAATATAATCTCAGGAAGCACTTGCTTATGCTTACAGAACAGAAAGACATATCTTCTTGGTTACAAAAAGATTATCTTCTAGGGCTCTGTAATATAATGCTTAAACACACTGACATTGTCACACGAGTTTTTGTACTTGTTGTAATTATCTATGATCATTTTTTTCTATAGTAACTTTATTTAGGGTGTGTAGGTAACTCAGCTGTGTAGATAATTTGTTGTTAATCCTGATGATCTGAGTTCAATTTCTTGGACCCACATAGAGGAAGGAGATAACTGAACCCTGAAAGTTGTTCTCTGACTTCAAGAAACAAGCCATGACACATGCATAAATTAAATACAAAATTAAAATAACTCAAAAATCCTTAATTTAATCTCGAGTTTGCCAGAGAACAAAAATGAGGTGATAAGAAAAACAATAATGCAAATATAACATTTTCTCCTTGCTAGAAAAAGTAAGCAACATGACTGCTGCTGTAATGCAAGTTCTCAATTTGTGTGACATTAATGTGTGACATTATTAATTTTTAATAGCAGGAATAGGAAAATGACAGGAAATTTTTGTGGGTTTTTTTATTTTTAGAGTATCTCTATGTAGGTCTTTTCATCCAGGAACTATGTAGTTTGGGCAGGCTTAGAACTCATAAAGATCTATGTCTCTGCCTCCTGAGTGATGTAAATGGAAAAGTTTTTATTCAAATAATGGACATTTCCCCTATATCACTTGCTTTTTTGATAATCATTGTTTTATATTGTATATAAATGTATATTTTCTCTCTCTCTCTCTCTCTCTATATATATATATATATATATATATATGCCATTACTATATCATGAAAACTTGAAAATCAAAAGGCAGTCTGTTATTGTGGTTTAAGAAATGGAACTAGAAAGTATCATCCTGAGTGAAGTAACCCAGTCCCAAAAGAAGACACATGGTATGCACTCACTGATAAGTGAATGTTAACCCAAAAGCTCTGAATACTCAAGATACAATTCACAGACCACATGAAGCTCAAGAAGAGGGAAGAGCAAAATGTGGTTGCTTCAGTCCTTCTTAGAAGGGGGAACAAAATACTCACAGGAGGTAATACAGAGACAAAGTGTGAAACAGAGACTGAAGGAAAGGCCATCCAGAGTCTGCCCTACCTGGAGATCCATCCCATATACAGTTACCAAACCCAGACACTATTGTGGATGCCAAGTGCTTGCTGACAGGAGCCTGACATAGCTGTCTCCTGAGAAGCTCTACCAGAACCTGACAAATACAAAGGCAGATGCTCATAGCCAACCTTTGGACTGAGCATGGGGTCCCCTATGGAGGAGTTAGAGAAAGGACTGAAGGAGCTGAAGGGGTTTGCAGCCCCATAGGAAGAATGACATTATCAACCAACCAGACCCACCCCCAGAGCTCCCAGGGACTTAATCACCAACCAAAGAGTACACATGGAGGAACCCATGGCTCCAGCCACAAATGTAGCAGAGGATAGCTTTGTTGGACATCAGTGGGAGGAGAGGCCCTTGGTTTTGGGAAAGCTCGATGCTCCAGTGTATAGAAATGTCAGGGTAGGGAGGCAAGAGTGGGTGGGTAGGTAGAGAAGCACTCATAGAAGCAGGGGGAGGGAAGATGGGATAGGGAGGGCTCCTGAGGGGAAACTGAGAAAGGGGATAACATTTGAAATATAAATAAATAAAATGTACAATAAAATATGTGACATACTTTTGTTATTTTTGATAACACCAGTTGGGTCCCTCCCTTCTGCCTTGGCTCCGAGACATCAGAGCTTGCAACCATAGACTCAACTCAGGCCTGCTGTGCCAAAACAAAGGCCCACTACTCTGAGTTCTGCCTTCAAGGATTCCAGAGGAAAGTACACCTGCTGGCTGGTGCATCTGCAGGCTGAAGACATTGTTGAGTATAAACAAACTGAGAACATCTGCTGTTGACCTCCTCCCCACCATGGGCCATGCCTCCAACCTCTCCCCGAGCAGAAACCTGCTGGACACCCTGAGTGGCTCTCCGGAATGAGCACGCCCAGCAGCCCGGCTTCCCTTTGACTTCCCCTTTTGTCTCTGTTCAGACTCTTTCCTCACTCCTCCCACATTGTTTATGTTATGCAAATGTCACTGTAACCTAAATATCCAGCTTTGCTTCCTCGGATACATATAAATCATGAACCCCAAAAGTAAAGTCAGAAGCCTTGATTGGAAACCCTCAACTTGGCTTCGCGTCCTTTTCTTCTCAAACTCTGTGTTTCAGGTCTTTTCCTCCCTTCGAGACAGAACCTGGTTTGTGAAACTGCGGGACAGTTTCAAACACCAATCAAAATTTATAGTCTTAAATATCTGTTTACTTAAAATATAAAATAGTATATTTTTTATAAAATAGTATATTTATAGTACTTTTAAACTTCAACTTTTTAAAAAATATTTTCATACAATTTGATCATATTCTTTTACCTACCCACACTTCTTCTAAATTTTTCTCACTTCTATGCCCATTCAACTCGATATTCTCTCTTTCTATCCTGCAAAAAATCCAATAAACAACAAACCAACTAAATACAAAAGAGAAGAAAATATCAACAACAAAACATGAGACTAACACCAAACAAATGAAACAAAACAAAAAACATGGAATCCATTTTGTGATGGCCAACTGTTCCTGGGCATGTGATTACCCTATAGCCCTATAGTGTGCTCAGTAGATCCAGAGACACTCCATTGGAGAAAACTGAATTTCCCTTTAGCGGGACTCCTAATGACATGTTGCTATGCCCATAGATGAAGCATTACACTTTCATTGTCAGAGAAGTTTCCTCTTGCAGTCGATGATAACTGACAGAAGACTCACAACTAGACAGTCTACAGAGAGTGATAGACTTTTTACCACTCAGCCCTAAATGGAGCATCTTTCTTAAACTCCTTTCATCAAGTCTAATGAAGGAAGGAGTTTTTCCTCATTTTTCTTATGAGGAAAAAGTAGCTTAAACATAAAAGTCATAGGTCTTTGATGACTACAAGGAAACAGTATTACCCAGAAACAACAGGACTACAAACAGGACTTCACAGAGCCTTGACAGCACACACAAGCAATCAACCCAAACAAAATCCTAGTAAGGAAAGGATAAAGTGGACACAAAGTCCTACCCCTAACAAAGAATATTTGCAATTCAAGAGAGTTTGAAGATTGGTTCAACCTCATGTCTATTACATAAAATCATCTCACAAAGATGAAGGGCATGCTTAAGTATGTGAATGATTTATAGCAGTGTCAAAAGTAAAAACATATTTATAATATCTTTTATGTATGAACATCTAGGAACTGGCCTGCAAGATCAATTATCTTAAATCATAATTCTTCTACTTCTAGAGAATAGTGGGTGTTGAAACATTATAAAGTTCTCTGAAATAGGTAAGGGTTGAGTGTCACATAGGAATAAGACAGCTTTACCTTCTGTGGTCACTATAAATCTCTGAGAGACCAGCTTGAGAAAGGAAGGAAGGAAAGAAGCAGAGGACTTGAGATGTGATGCTCTGATGAAACACCTGTCCACAAATGAAGCACAGCGATATCACAGGGAGGTGAAAGCTGCAAAGCAATGTACTGATGCAACCGATCTGCTTTCTCTTCAGCCAAACTTAATTTTCCTAATAACACATGGACAACTTTACACTTGGGAGATAATTTGTTTTCAGTTCCTTTGAGATTGCTGAAGTACAGGACTGAACTATTCTACAATCTTTCCTTTGTTAAGGCTAGCATACATGTCTTATATATCTGTACATTTTTAGAGCACAGAGAAAATGAACAACTAATGAAAACTATTTAATATCTTTACAAATCAACAAAACTTTCAAAACTGGTGAAAATAAAATGTGTTGCATTCACTATGGATATCAGTATGGGAGTGTTCTCAAAAAACTAAAAATAGAATTGCCACATGACCATTATTAGACCTATACCCAAAAGACTTTAAATGCTACCACAGAGATACTTTTACATTCATTTTTATTAGTTTCATTTTTTTTACAGTCCAGTTGTTAAACCTCTCCCTGTCCTCCCTCCCACATTTCCTCATCCCATTCCTCCTCCCCCTTGTCTCCAAGAAGATATCCCCAGTCCCCAACACATACCCCTGCTAGGCCTTCCCACTCACTGGTGCCTGAAGTCTCTCAGGGATTACACATATCTTCTCTCACTGAGTCCAGACCAGGCAGTCTTGTACAGATCTCAGGGGCTTCATATAAGCTCATGAATGCTGCTTGGTTGGTGGCTCGGTGTCCGAGAGATCTCAGGGGTCTGGATCAGTTGAAACTTCTAGTCTTCCTATGGGGTCACCCTCCTCCTCAGCTTCTTTCAGCCTTTCCCGAATTCAACCACTGTGGTCACTATTGAGCATATACTCAAAGGATGCCCCACCATACCACAGGGGCACCTGGCACATGCTCCACTGTGTTCATAGCTGCCTTATCAGTGATAGCTAGAAGCTGGAAACAACCCAGATGTCCCACAATGGAAAAATGGATACAGAAAATGTGATTCATTTACACAATGGAATACTGTTCAGCTATTAAGGATGAATTTTGCAGGCAAATGGATGGAACTAGAAAATATCATCCTGAATGAAGTAACTCAGACCCAAAAGGACATGCATGGTATGTACTCACTAATAAGTGGTTATTAGCTAAAAAAAAAAAAAAAAAAAAAAAAAAAATACCAGGATACAATCCACAGAACTCAAGAAGATTAACAAGCAGACGAGCCCAAGTGAGGATGTTTCAATCCCACTTGGGAGAGAGAAGAAAGCAGTCGTAGGAGGCAGAGGGAGGAAGGAACTTGGGTGGAAGAGGAAAGGGGGAGTGGAAAAGGGGTATATCCATTTTTTTACATCCATTCTTTTACAAAATTTACAGTCAAAGAAATTGAAACAACTTACACTCCATCAACACGTGAATGCATATATTATGTACTCAATGGAATTTCACTTAAACATAAAGAAAAATATTAATGAAATTTATAGTAAAATAAAAGAATCTGGGAATTCTTATTAAACAAGAAAACTCAGAAACACAAAAATGTTAATTTTCTTCATACGTGAATCTTAGATTTTATATTGTATGTTTGTATACATGCACAGCTATGGTGTGTGTTTTGGCCATGAGACTATAAATAGTACCATAATAAGAGAGGAGGGGAAGGCTTTAAATTAATAGAATACAGACATAGAATAGTAGAATACATATAACATGAAAGCGGAAAGGAACAAGTGGAGAAGGAAGCTACAGGGCAAACAGGAAAAAATGCCCTAAAGAAACCTAGTGCTTTGTGCTTAAAAAGTAAAAGCATAATGCTTTAAAATTTACTTATATTTTTAAAACTAATAGTAAGATGCAACAATACCAGTAGTATATCATAATGTATATAGTAATGTCATGGTTATTATATTTGTAATTAGGCTTCAATTTCTCTCAAATCTGCAAATAAAATTGTACATAACATTGTATTTGACCAGATACTTTTATATATTGACTCAGAAACAAGTCCCATATACCTAGTTAGAAAGGAAGTTTTCTTTATACTTTACACACATTTATAAATTTCCAGCTGCACTAAATTTATACAATTTTATTAAACAAAATACTCTTCTAATCCTGTTTGTTTTTTCTTTTCTACTTATCTTAGGATTCCCATTGCTGTGAAGAGACACCATGACCGAGGCAACTCTTATACATGATAACATTAAATTGGGGCTGGATTATAGGTTCAGAAGTTCAGTCCATAATCATTAGGACAAGAAGTATGTCAGCATCCAGGGAGCCATGGTGCTGGAGAAGAAGAGTTCTAGATATGTATCCAACTGTAGCCAGGGAAGACTGGCATCCTCAGGCAACTAGGAGGAAGGTCTCTCAGAACCGACCCTCAGAATGACACACTTCCTTCATAAGGCCATATCTCCTAATAGTGCCACTCCTTGGGCCAAGCATATTCAAAACACCACACAAGTCAATATTAGTAAAGAGTGTTACTCATGCTTAGTCTTTAAACAGATGCTTAGGAGTAAGGAGAGATGAGTATAATTTAATAATGTAGATAGGCTACTATACATATTAGCAAGTTATATAGTTTTAAAACTACATCCTCTAATAGTAGAAATTAAACATAAATAATGTTTCATGTTTAAAAACTGTCAATTAAAACTTTTCTTTTTTATTAGATATTTTATTTATTTACATGTCATATGAAATCTCCTTTCCCAGTTTCCCCTCTGAAAAAAATAAAAATATATAAAATAAAATAAAATAAAACAAGCAAACAAAACCCTGTTCCCTCCTCCAGCTCACTAACCCACCCTCTCCTGCTTCCTAGCCCTGGCATTCCCCTACACTGAGGCATAGAAACTTCATAGAGCCAAGGGTCTCTCCTGCCCTTGATGACTGAGTAGGCCATCCTCTGCTAAACATATGCTTCTGGAGCCTTTAGTCCCACCATGTGTAGTCTTTGGTTGGTGGTTTATTCCATAAGAGCTCTGAGGGTACTAGTTAGTTCATATTGTTCTTTGTCCTAAGGGGATACAAACCCTTCAGCTCCTTGGGTCCTTTCTCTAGCTCCTTCATTGGAGACCCTATGCTCACTCCAATGGATGGCTGTGAGCCTGTACTAGTATTAGTAAGGCACTATCAGAGCCTCTCAGGAGACAGCTATATCGGGCTCCTCTCAGCTAGCAATTGCTAGCATCCACAATAGTGTCTGGATTTGATGATTGAATATGGGAAGGATTCCCAGGTGGAGCAGTCTCTGGAGTGTCCTTCCTTCACTCTCTGCTTCATACTTTATCTCTGCAACCTGTCCCATGGGTATTTTGTTCCCCCTTTTAAAAAGGAATGAAGTATCCACATTTTGGTCTTCCTTCTTCTTGACTTTCTTGTGGTTTGTGGATTGGTCTTTGTGTATTCTGATCTTCTGGGCTAATATCCACTTATCAGTGAGTGCACACCATGTGTGTTCTTTTGTGATTGGGTTACCTCACTCAGGATGATATTCTCCAGATCTATCCATTTCCCTAAGAATTTCATAAACTCATTGTTTTTCATAGCTGAGTAGTATTCCATTGTGTAGATGTACCACATTTTCTGTATCCATTCCTTTGTTGAGGGACATCTAGGTTGTTTTCAGTTTCTGGCTATTATAAATAAGACTGCTATGAACATAGTGGAGCATTTGTCCTTAGTACATGTTGGAGCATCTTCTGTGTATATGCCCAGGAGTGGTATAGCTGGGTCCTCTGGTAGTACTATGTCTGATTTCCAGAGGAACCGCCAAACTGATTTCCAGAGTGGTTGTACCAGCTTGAATCCCACAAACTTGTCAGCATCTGCTGTCACCTGAGTTTTTTTATCCTAGCCAAACTGACTGGTGTGAGGTGGAATTTCAGGGTTGTTTTGATTTGTATTTCCCTGATGACTAAGGATGTTGAACATTTCTTTAGCTGCTTCTCAGCCATTAAGTATTCCTCAGTAGAGAATTATTTGCTTAGCTCTATACACCATTTTTTAATATGGTTATTTGGTTCTCTGGAGAATAACTCTTGAGTTCTTTGTATACATTGGATATTAGCCCTCTCTCAGATATAGGATTGATAAAGATCTTTCTCCAATTTGTTGATTGCTGTTTGTCCTATTGACAGTGTCTTTTGCCTTACAGAAGCTTTGTCAATTTATGAGGTCCCATTTGTCAATTCTTGATCTTAGAGCATAAGCTATTGGTGTTCTGTTCAGGAAATTATCCCCTATGCCCATGTGCTCAAGGCTCTTCCCCACTTTCTTTTTTATTAGTTTCAGTGTAACTGAACTAACTGTGGAGGTCATTGATCCACTTGGACTAGACCTTTGTACAAGGGGATAGGAATGGATTGATTTGCATTCTTCTACATGTTAACTGCCAGTTGAGCCAGCACCATTTGTTGAAAATGCTGTCTTTTTTCCACTGGATGGTTTTAGCTCCTTTGTCAAAGATCAAGTGACCATAGGTGTGTGGGTTCATTTTCAGTCTTCAATTCTATTCCATTGATCTAACTGCCTGTCACTGTACCAATACCAGGCAGTTTTTATCACAATTGCTCTGTAGTAAATGTTAAGGTCCAGGATGGTGAGTCCACCAGAGGTTCTTTTATTGTTGAGAATAATTTACACTATCCTCGGTTTTTTGTTATTCCAGATGAATTTACAAATTGTTCTTTCTAAGTCTGTGAAGAATTGAGTTGGAATTTTGATGAGGATTATATTGAATCTGTATATTGCTTTTGGCAAGATGGCCATTTTTACTATATTAATCCTGCCAATCCACAAGCATGGGAGATCTTTCCATCTTCTGAGATCTTTGTCAATTTCTTTCCTCAGAGACTTGAAGTTCTTGTCATACAAATCTCTTACTTGCTTAGTTAGAGTCACACCAAGGTATTTTATATTATTTGTGACTATTGTGAAGGGTGTTGTTTCCCTAATTTCTTTCTCAGCCTGTTTATCCTTTGTGTAGAGAAAGGCCACTGATTTGCTTGAGTTAATTTTATATCCAGCTACTTTGCTGAAGCTGTTTATCAGGTTAAGGAGCTCTCTCTGGTGGAATTTTTGGGGTCACTTAAGTATACTATCATATCATCAGCAAATACTGATAATTTGACTTCTTCCTTTCCAATTTGTATCCCTTTGATCTTCTTTTGTTGTCTAATTGCTCTGGCTGGGATTTCAAGTACAATGTTGAATAGGTAGGGAGAGAGTGGCAGCCTTGTCTAGTCCCTGATTTTAGTGGGATTGGTTCAATTTTCTGTCCATTTAGTTTGATGTTGGCTACTGGTTTTCTGTATATTGCTTTTACTATGTTTAAGTATGGGCCTTGAGTTCCTGATCATTCCAAGACTTTTATCCTGAAGGGATGTGGGATTTTGTCAAATGCTTTCTCAGCATCTAATGAGACGATCATATGGTTTTTATTTCTTTGAGTTTGTTTATGTGAAATATATTGATGGATTTCCGTATATTGATTCACCCCTGCATCCCTGGAATGAAGCACACGTCATCATAATGGATGATCATTTTGATGTGTTCTTGGATTCGGTTTGCAAGAAGTGTATTGAGTAGTTTTGCATTGATATTCATAAGGAAAGTTGGTCCAAAGTTTTCTTTCTTTGTTAGGTCTTTGTGTGGTTTAGGTATAAGAGTAATTGTGGAATTGGGTAGAGTACCTTCTGTTTCTATTTTGTGGAATAGTTTGAGGAATATTGGTACTAGGTCTTCTTTGAAGGTTTGATAAAACTCTGCACTAAACCCATCTGGTTCTGGGCTTTTTTTGGTTGGGAAACTATTAATGACTGTTTCTATTTCATTAGCAGATATGGGACAGTTTATCATTAATCTGACCTTGATTTAACTTTGGTACCTGGTATCTGTCTAGAATAGTGTTCATTATATCCAGGTTTTCCAGTTTTGTTGAGTATAGGCTTTTGTAGTAGGATCTCATGATTCTTTTGGATTTCCTCAGTGTCTGCTGTTATGTCTCCCTTTTCATTTATGATCTTGTTAATTAGGATACTATCTCTGTGCTCTCCAGTTAGTCTGGCTAAGGATTTTCTATTTTGTTGGTTTTCTCAAAGAACCATCTCCTGGTTTGGTTGATTCTTTTTATAGTTCTTCTTGTTTCCACTTGGCTGATTTCAGCCCTGAGTTTGATTATTTCCTGACTTCGATACCTGTTGGGTGAATTTGCTTCTTTTTGTTCTAGAGCTTTCAGATGTGCTGTCAAATTGCTAGTATATGCTCTTTCTAGTTTCTTTTTTGAGGCACTTAGAGCTGAGTTTTCCTATTAACACTGCTTTCATTGTGGTTCATAAGTTTGGGTATGTTGTGGCTTCATTTTCATTAAACTCTAGAAAGACTTAATTTCTTTCTTTGTTTCTTCCTTAACCAAGTTATCTTTGAGTACAATGTTGTTGAGCTTCCACATGTATGTGTGCTTTCTATTGTTTATGTTGGTGTTGAGGAGCAGCCTTAGTCCATGGTGGTCTGATAGTATGCAAGGAATTATTTCAATCTTTTTTGTAACTGTCAAGGCCTGATTTTTGACCAATTATATGGTCAATTTTAGAGAAGATACCATGAAGTGCTGAGAAGAAGGTATATACTTTTGTTTTAGGATAAAAAGTTGAATAGATATCTGTTAAATCCATCTGTTTCATCACTTCTGTTAGTCTCACTGTTTCTTTCTATAGTTTATGTTTCCATGATCTGTCCATTACATAGAGTGGGGTGTTGAATTCTCCCATTATTATTGTGTGTGGTGCAATGTGTGCTTTGAGCTTTACTAAAGTTTCTTTTATGAAAGTAGATGCTATGGCAGCCCTGCTGATTTCACGGAGGGGTCTCAACCGACACCAGAGACAGCATCTCTACTCGACTCACCAGGGGTCTGGAGCCAGCCCGAGAGATTAAAGCCAGAACCGAGAGCCCAGTATTCATAGGGACTAAAACTTTGATCCGCCCTCCTGCCTGGAGTTCTTGCTTTGATATGCCCGTTTCCCCGCTCTCACCTATCTGCCAAAAGGCTTGACTCTGTTGCCTCAAGTATATATATACTCCGTTTCTTTAAGTAAAGTACACATCTCGATAAGAACACTTTCCTGGTGTTGTCTCTCTTTTCTCCCTACCCGCTTATCTTACAGAATCTCGAGTTCCCCTGTTCGTGAATCACCCACGGAATGAAGTGAAAGTGCGGGCCGGTTTCCTTCAAGATGCCATTGCATTTGGAGCATAGAGGATAAGAATTGAGAGTTCATCTTGGTAGATAATACCTTTTATAAGTATGAAGTGTCCCTGTTGTTTTTGAAGTTAGAGTTGGAATTCTGTTCATGTGGCTATGTTCTTTTAGTTTTGTTGCAAAATTACTTTCTTAGTTTTTCTAGGAGGTAGTTTCCTTCCTTGTGTTGGAGTTTTCCTTTTATTTTCCTTTAAAGGGCTGGATTTGTGGAAATATATTGTGTAAATTTAGTGTGGTCATAGAATACATTGGTTTTTCCATCTATGATAATTGAGAGTTTTGCTGGGTATAGTAGCCTAGGCTGGCATTTGTGTTCTCTTAGGGTCTGTATGACATCTGCCCGGGATCTTCTGGCTTTCATAGTCTCTGGCGGGAAGTCTGGTGTAATTCTGATAGGTTTGCCTTTATATGTTACTTGACCTTTTTCCCGCACTGCTTTTAATATTCTTTCTTTGTTTTGTATATTTGGTTTTTTGACTATTATGTGGCAGGAGGAATTTCTTTTCTGGTCCCATCTATTTGGAGTTCTATAGGCTTCTTGTATGTTCATGGGCATCTCTTTATTTAGGTTATGGAATTTCTATAATTTTGTTGAAGATATTTACTGGCCCTTTCAGTTAGATGTTTTCATTTTCTTCTATATCTATTATCCTTTGGTTTGGTCTGCTCATTGTGTCCTGGACTTCCTGGATGTTTTGGGTTAGGAACTTTTTGTATTTTGCTTTTTTTTTTTTTGACTGTTGTGTCACTGTTTTCAATGGTACCTTCTACACCTGAGATTCTCTCTTCTATCTCTTGTATTCTTTTGGTATGCTTGCATCCATGTTTCCTGACTTCTTTCCTAGGCTTTCTCTCTTCAGAGTTGTCTCTCTTTGTGATTTCTTAACTGTTTCTACTTCCATTTTTAGGTCCTGGGTGGCTTTGTTCGATTCCTTCACCTGTTTGGTTGTGCTTTCCTGTAATTCTTTAAGGGATTTTTGTATTTCCTCTTTAAGGGTTTCTACTTGTTTACTCGTGTTCTCCTGTAATTCTTTAAGGGATTTTTGTGTTTCCTCTTTAAGGGTTTGTACCTGTTTACTTGTGTTCTCCTGTATTTCTTTAAGGGAGTTATTCATGTCCTTCTTGCATTCCTCTATCACCATCATGAGATATGATTTTAGATCCAAATCTTGCTTTTCCAGTGTTTTGGGGTATCCAGTACTTGCTGTGGTGGGAGTACAAGGTTCTGATGATGCCAAGTAGTCTTGGTTTCTGTTAGTAAGATTTTTGCATTTGCCTTTCTCTATCTGTTGATCTTTGGTGTTACATGTTCTTGCTGTCTATGGCTGAAGCTTTTTCCTCCTGTGTGTCTGTAAGCCTGTGCCAGCACTTCTGGGAGATCAGCTTTCCTCTGGTAAGATTGTGCACAGAGGTCTGTGGATCAGCTGTCCTTCCTGAGTCTTGGGGTCAGAGCACACATTGGAGACAAGCTCTCCACTTGGAGGAAAGGTGCAGAGAGGTTGTGGATCCGCTGTCCCTCCTAGGTGTAGACAGAGGTAGAAAGGACCCTGTCTCAGCTGCCTTGCCACTTCTGAGGTCTGTGCCTCTCAGCTCTAAAAATTTATTTACTATTGGACTTACTGTGCCATTTATTAGGTAAAGACATCTCTATACATTAATATGTAACTTAAATTTAAGGTAAATATACAAAACAATAAGGTACATACAGAACTGTATACACATAAGTCATTCCTTTGGCTCATTTATCTTCTTCCAATACTACTTCATTCATTTTTCAAACTTTTTCATTTATGTTGCAACTTTCCTCTGTGTGTCTTTTCTCCTTTTAGTTACTATATTCTTTTTCAGATAAAAAATTTTGAAATCTATTAACCATGAAACAATGTGCCAGGCATGGTATCCCCACTGTGCAATGGCACCACAGCTGTTAAATGTTAAATGGTGTATTCAATGACTTTCTGATTGGATTTGATACCCATTCTATAAGGTGGATTCTTATCTGAGCCTAGTTTAAAAAAATAACACAATAGAGAAGGGTTTAGGCCCTCAGATAACCTAATGTCATTTAGCTAAGTTATCATAGCATGAAGCTGCTCTCTAAAAATTGATGTTTGTATATATAGACAAATATGATTTCTGGACTTAATCAAAAGACTTTTTCAATAAAAGGCAGTGATTATTGAGACACATAATTGCTTATGCTAATGATAATAAGTAATGGTTGATTGCTCAGCTCAAATCTGTACATTTATATACCCCTCTCCTAGGCTCAGGAATCATTTAAATGGAGGGTAGGAGGAAGAAGGGAGATGGGCTGGAAAATGCTGTCTTTTGGGCATGGCATGCACAGCTACTGCAGGTATAACTTATAGCAGCTCTAGCCACCTGTGATGGGTTGACACATGACTCTTCACATAACAGTCAATCATGAGTCAAAAAAAGTCTCAAGCATCTTTACACTTATTCATGAACTATTGCTGCTGATGGACTATGGGAAAGAAGCCATCATTCTTGGTAGTTGTGTGCACTCTGAGGAGCTCCCTGGATTCCAGTGGTTAGTTTTGAAACTATAGTCAAACAGATCATCCTGGATAAAGTCAGTGGGTAGAAAGAGAGAGAGATGGAGGGAGACACAGAGAGAGAGAGAGACAGAGGGTTAGAGACAGACACAGAGAAAGACTACAGAAAGAGAGATACAGCAGAGGCAGACAGACAGAAGGAGACATGTACAAGCAGAGATACAGAAAGAAACTTTTAAGAAGAAAAATGGAGGGTAATAGGAATGGGAGGGGGATTATAGATGATGGGTCCTAAAGTAATCAGAGTGGACTTTATACACTTATAAAATGTCAAAAACAATTTAGTAAAAGCTGCCAGGTAAGTAAATAAAATCTTTTTATAACATTAAACAAGCACAACAGCAACAAAAGATCTCAGGTCAAGATCAAAAACTCAAGGGCCAGCAGATGCTGGCTAGGATGTAGAGCAATGCTCCTCTATTGCTGGTGGGAGTGTAAACTTGTACAACTACTCTGGAAGTCAATTTGGTGATTTCTTAGAAAACTGAGAATAGTTCTACCTCAAGACCCAGATATACCACTCCTAGACATATACCCCAAAATGCTCCATGGTCCCAAAAGACCCCTTGCTTAACTAAGTTCACAGCAGCTGTATTCATAATAACCAGAAACTGGAAACAACCCAGATGTCCCTCAACTGAAGAAAGGATAAAAAATGCAGTTCATTTACACAATGGAATACTATTCAGATATTAAAAGCAAGGACATCGCAGGCACCCCTGTTGCTTTCTCACCACTTGCTTCAACCATGGTCAACCCCACCATGTTCTTTGATGGGGCAGCATTATGAACCATTGGGCAGCATCTCCTTCAAGCTGTTTGCAGATAAAGTTCCAAAGGCAGCAGAAAATTTTCATGCTCTGAGCACTGGAGAGAAAGGATTTGGCTATAAGGGTTCCTCCTTTCACAGAATTATGCCAGGATTCATGTGCCAGGATGGTGACTTCACACGCCATAATGGCACTGGCCACAGGTCCATCTACAGAGAGAAATTTGAGGATGAGAACTTCATCCTGAAGCATACAGGTCCTGGCATCTTGTCTATGGCAAATGCTGGACCAAACACGAATGGTTCCCAGGTTTTTTATATGCACTGCCAAGACTGAATGGCTGGATGGCAAACATGGGATCTTTGGGAAGGTGAAGGAAGGCATGAACATTGTAGAAGCCATGGAGTGTTTTGGGTCCAGGAATGGCAAGAGCAGTAAGAAGATTGTCATTTCCGACTGTGGACAATTCTAATTTCTTTTGATGTGCAGGCATTTTACCCATCATGCCATTCCTTCTGTAGCTCAGGAGAGTGCCCCCACCCCATCTGCTAGCAATACCCTGTCATCTCTGCTCTCACTGAAGTTCTTTGGGTTCCATAGTTTCCCCATTCCCCTTAAAGTCTAGCTGGATTGCAAAGTTAAGTTTATGATTATGAATGAAAACTAAATAAGAAAAATAAAATAAAATAAGAATAAGGACATCAAGGATTTTGCAGACAAATGGGTAGAACTAGAAAATCCTTAGTAAGGTAACCCAGAGCCAAAAGGACATGCATGGTGTGTACTCACTTATAAATGAATACTAGCCATAAAGTACAGGATAAACATACTATAATCAATAGACCCAAAGAAGCCAAAGAACCAAAGGGCCCAAGTTAGGATTCATGTATCCTTCTTGAAAGGGGAAATAAAAGAGATATTGAAATTTGTTGTTGTTGTTGTTGTTTGTTTGTTTTTTGGGGTTTGGTTTGTTTGTTTGTTTGTTCAAGACAGGGTTTCTCTGTATAGCCTTGGATGTCCTGGAATTCAACTTTGTAGACCAGGTTGATCTCGAACTCAGAAATCCGCCTGTCTCTGCTTCCCAAGTACTGGGATTAAAGGCATGTACCACCACCACACAATGAGATATTGGAATTTGAAGAAGAGAGGGAACTAGATGGAAGAGATAATAGGGAAGGCAAATAGGTAAGATGGATCAGGTGTAGGGAGGACAAAAGAGAAAGATTATAAATTGGCAGTAGGTAGTATAGGTCATATCTAGGATGTGCCAGAGACCTGGGTTGCAAGGGGAAGCCCCAGAGAGTCTATGAGGGACACTCTACCTGAGACTCCTAGGAATAGGAAATATGGAACCCAAAATAGTCATCTCCTGAAGCCAGGCAGGACTCCCAGTAGACAGTAAAGGACAGCAACACATCTATAAAACTTTCATACCAAAACATGTCCTACCTACAAGATGTATAGGAACAAAGATGGAGCATAGATAGAGGAAATAGCCAACAATGACTAGCCCAAATTGAGACACATCCCATTGGCAAGAACTAATCCCTGAGACTATCATTCAATTGTGCCTGCAGGCAGGATTCTAAAATAACTGTCCTTGGAGAGGCTCCACCTAGCAGCTGATGGAAATATGCAAAGACCCACAGACAAACATTAGTTGGAGCTTGGGGAGCCATGTGGAAGATTTGAGGGAAGGACTAAGGAACCTGAAGAGAATAGGGACTTCACAGGAAGACCAACAAAGTCAACTAACCTGGACTGGACCCTTGAGGTGTCCCAGAGACTGAACCACCAACCAAAAAGCTAGCCTGGAATAAACCTAAGTGTCCAGAATATGGTATTCATGTGGGTTCCCAAATAACTGTAGCAAGGGCTGTTCCCTGAATCTGTTGCCTGTCTGTGGATTCAGTACCTAAAACTGGGCAGCCTTGCCTGTCCTCAGTAGGAGACAATGCCCCAAGTCCTACACAGACTTGATGTGCCAGGATGGGGTAATACCCAGGGGCCCCTCTCCCTTTTCAATGGAGAAATAGATGGGGGAATGGGAGCAAGGGGCACATATTGGGATATAAAGTGAATTAAGAAAATAGTTGGGGGGGCGGGGGAAGATGATCCAAAAAAGCAAAAGCAAAAGAAAGAAAGAAAGAAAGAAAGGAAGGAAGGAAGGAAGGAAGGAAGGAGGAAAGAAAGAAAGGAAGGAAGAGAAGGAACCTTCAAGAGTTGCAGGCTAATAGCACTAGGGAAAGAAAGCAGGCTTGGAACAAATTTGTGATCAAGGGAAACATTTTTTCTTGGTAAAGAATGAGGCCACTATCTTTGAACTAAAGGTCACAAACTGGTAATGGGCAATTTGTCATAGGTGCAGGGACAGAAAATAAATGATGGACAAGTTTATTTATACAAGACTTCGAAATAATAAGACACAAGGCAGATGAGTATCTCTTTATAAATCATCCCAACTTACGACATGATAATTATTGCTTTAAACTTATAATGAACTTATGGAGCTAGTAACAGATAACGAATATTTACTTAAGTACTACTCTTAATGAAAAAACATGTAAACAATTCTGTTGTACCTCCTTAAGTCTTATCAATCTATGACATGAACTATTGCCTTAAACTTACTGTGAACTTTAAAAATGTAAAATAGTTAGAAAATCATGTGATCAATTGAAACTGTCCTGCAGTTTCACGAAATTTTGGGTTCTCTCAGTCGAAGGAAGAAAGGATCTGAAAAACAGAGTTAGAGAAGAAAAGGACACAAAGTCAAGTTGAAATAGCCCAATCAATACTTCGAAATTTACTTTTTGTGTTCAGCATTTATATGTATATGAGAAACTGAAATTGGGTCTCTAGGTTACAATGATATTTGCATAACATAAACATTGTGGGAGGAGTCCGGAAAGAGTCTGGAAGGAGTCAGGAGGGAGTCAGGGGTGAAGGTCACCAGCTGCTCAGACATCTGCGGATATCCTCAGGCAGTAGGCATTGTTGCAGGCATAGTTGTATCTCAGCGTGACCTTCCCAGGCAGCTTCTTACAGAGATAAGCTGATAGTCTGCAGAAGGTCTTTTGTCTTAATTCCCCAGGTGACCACCTCAGGCAAAACTGCCAAAGTCTGGTGACTGAACTGGGTGTGGGAGGCAACATTTCCTCCCTTTTCATTTAGAAAAAAGCAGGACTAAGGCATAAATATATATCGTGGTCTTGCACGAGAATTTTCATGGTGCTTTGATGAATCAAATCTGTAGAAATATATCTACTGGTAAGTATTCTACCCATCTTTAGGATCACGTACGTCTAGTTTGACACTGCAAACTGGGCTTATTAAGTGCTTTCTTATCTTAAACAAAAAAGCACACAACCACTAGGCACGTGTCCCTGTCTTAGTTGATAACTCGCCAGAGACCTAGCCTGTGGAACAGGTTTTCAAAATGTACCTTCTTCCCATCCACCCAAAGCCAAAACATGCCTTTATCGCCTGCAAAGTCCATAAGTTGCCACAGTTTCTCTGAAAACAGCCTTTTCTGAAGTTCTCGCAGAGCTGCCATTGTGCTGGGGATGGGTATAGTCTCCTGACTCAGTTGCAAATTATTAGTTCTGACTCAGGGAACCTAGAGAACAGGGCTCACTTCAAATGCAAATTAGTACATTCAGGCTAGCAACTTCGGGATTTCACTAGCCTTTTAGCAGGTAAAAAGCTGCAGAAGTATCCAGGCCTTAGCTCCAGGCATGAGCGAATGAGTTTGAATTGTTCTTTTAATTTTGGGAGAGCAGGCTTGAGATAAAAACTCAAAAGTTTAACAGTAACACTATCTTGAGGATGTCTCAGGCACTTTAGTTGCAAATTAGCAGTGTTTAGGCCCAAGGCTTGGCCTCTAGGTGTAGAGGGAAACCACTGTTAACTCTTAGAAAAAGGTGGAGGTTATTTCAGCCAAGTAAATTTGTTGGCTAATAAAATGTTTAGCCAATATTTTTGGTATAAAACATTAATTTAAAAGATTTTGAATCTGTATCCACTTGACAAATCAATATTTCAGGCAGCCATTGTCTTCCAACACATATGGAGCCTCTTCCCCAGAATAAAGTGGGGTTAAGATCATGTGTTAGTAAGTGGAGTGACACGCCATTTTATCATGGCATAATATGTGGAAATGTGTGGGTGCCAATGGTGATCTGTGGCAGATTGACCTTTAGCGTCAGACAGAAAAAAAAAATAAATGTATATATATATACAAGCAAAAAGCAAGGTATGCCTTTAAAAAGGCAAAAAATGAAATATGCTTTTTAAAACAAGTAAAAACTGAGATATGCTTTTGGAAGTAACTTTGGAGAGGAATGCATATTCCCATTCCTTTTAATATTAAAAAATCAAATTCTCAAAGTGTGAAGTGAACATTGAGTAAATTATTGTCTCTGAGAATTATAAATTATCTCAATAATATGGGTAACATTAAATTGTTGACAAAATGTCTTAAATGCTTGACTATAATAGTCAGTTCCATAATCTGTTTTAATCTGATTAGGAACATTAAAAATAGAAATACAATATAGACAATAACCAATTAATATTTTGTTGTTTTTTATATTAGGGCAATTGTAACTTGAAAGCCTGAGAAGGAATTAATAGTCACATATGTATATTTTACTTTTAATTTAGAAATCAAAATTATATTTTAAAAATGTCCAAATATCATAAGTAATTGAAAGCTCTGATATATGTATATACCCATATATTAATGTGCTTTTTTTTGCCAAGGAATTGCTGTGGGCAAAACTAAACATTTGATTGTAATTGATCATGATTGACAACAACTGATAGAAACTTCTTGTGATTTCTGCAAAGCTGTATGTCTCACCAGATAATTTCTATCAAAGGATTAAGTCCAGTTGTGAGCTTAAGATGAGCCAAAAGTAACTTGAAATAAGCAACCCATCTTTTCTTTTTTGATACAACTCTCTTGATGTAGCTGAGGCCTTAATAGTTAACTTACACTGAGAAATTCAAAGCCTTAGCTTCTTGTACTGAAGCAGAGACCAAAAAAAAATTATACATTATAAGGCTTTTAGACATTTTCAAGGGCAACATTTTCTAATGATTACAAATTCACTAGAAATAAAATCTTTAAAATTACTAGGATGTGGAGGGAAAAACAACCTCCTAAATGCACAATAACTCTACTCCATGAAATGCACAATAACTCTACTCCATGACCTCATTGACTCTCTATAAGTCTCAAGTTTAAAATTACTTTGAACCACACCTGGATAGAACTGAGATGATGCTGTTTTTGTCTTAAAAACAATTCCCCAGAGGTAAGGAAGAGGCAAAGCCTAGAAGACTTCCCTAGGCCTGGTTTGGAAAACAAAAGGAATGTCTCTCATGCCTTACTGAGACCTCTCTGTGCTTTTGCATTAACTCAAATGTAAATACTTCTCTGTGCATACCACCTGAGTTACACCCAAAGTTTCCAAGGTCAATTTTGCTGTATATCCCTGTTTCCTTTTCAAGCTGATTTTTACTTAAAATATTTTTTTATAACCTTGGTGCTGTAAAAGGATTGCTAGTTACAAAAAGAACCTCTGCTTGAGAGTCTCTGAATTGTACTTCGCAAGCCTGGGTCATTCTGAGATAACTTCTCAGAGCAAGCCAGGTCTCTGGAAAGTAAAATCATGGTGTTAACTGATAAGCTACATGGCACATTGCCTTCATCATACTCTTCCTAAAGTACCAGGTGATATTATTTTTGGTGGAATAATTAATAATCCATTAAATGATTTATCAGTTCATCAGGCTTGGAGACCTCTACCTTAACCCTTGGCTCTTTGGCCTTGAAAGGTGTAAATTTTGGCCTCCCTGGCTCCTTTGTTGTGCTCTGACCATTCTTCCTCATTTCCAATTGGGTCAGAGTTGACTTCGAGGTGTCCCAAGGAAAACCAGTGCCCATTGAGTAAGTTTAGGGCTTCCCCTCTCAGCCTTTCAGTGTACTCTGCACTATAACTGTTCTTACTCATTTCCTTTTGGATCAGAGGTGACTTCAAGGTGTCAGTTTCGACTTTAAGGCCAGAGATTCTCAGACTAGGAGCATATGAAAATTTGTATTGTCTGGTTCAAAGCCCATAATTTAAAGTATGGCTAATATATGATATTAAGCAGCTACTAAACTAAACAGCTGTTCTGAATTCTACCACCTGGTGTATGGCCTGCAACTTAAGCCACGGCCTTTAGATTATGCTAAGCAGTTGTTAAACTCTAGCTGGTGTCTGTCTGCCGAGATTTCAGCCATCTTGGCCAATTCATGCCACATGTGTACCTTTAACGCCACGAGTGTCCTGAGTTAACAGCTTTAAACTAGCTTTCAGTTACTGATGTTACAACTTTTTGTCACACCTAATAATTTATAAGCCAATAATCATACAGAATATATTTATACCTTTAAGACTAGTTAGAAACCAAATAAAACAGCTACACAAATCTTATAAATTTAGATCAATCAAAGAATTTAGAACTTAAGCTACTGACCACTTTTTAAAAAACAGCTTTTCAGCAGGGCAACTTAAATCAGCCTTTGCTGTGTACACTGAGCTCTCATGCCATTTGTATAACTCAGAAAACCACCTGTCTCTGCCTCCCAAGTGCTGGGATTAAAGGCGTGCGCCACCACTGCCTGGGCAGTTTCTTGTCTAGCTATTTTTACCTGCTTCTTCAATGAGCAGAGCCCCATTTTTATGGAACTTTGATTCATTCCTCCAATGCCTCCCTTTATCATAGTGTGGGCAGAGACATGGAGGAAGGCCCTTCTTGTTTCCTGAGGATGTTTTTTCTTACTCATTTTACCCGCCTTTTTTGCGAGCAGAGTCCCATCTTTATGAAACGTTCATTTACATTCATTTTTCCTTTACCACAACCTGGGCAAGGACCTGGAGGAGTGTTCTTATTTCCTGAATCCTGAGGGACTTTTAAAGTCTTTCCTCAGATGTCCCAGCTCCCTGCAGCCAAAACATGTGACTTCACTCCCCTGAAGACTTCTTCCCTTTCCATAGGTACTTTTAACATACATGCTGACTTTCTGTCCCTTCTTTGCTACAGCATGGGCAATTCTCTGTGCCACCACTGGTGAGGCTTCTAATTTCCTAGGGCAATCATTTTTAAAATGATTCATACTTCCACGTATGAAACATCATCTATTTTCCTGCCTTTGCGCTAGGGTCTCTTGACCTATAGTTCCCTGCAATGCAGCCTTATTTAACATTCTTACTTCTTGAAGCCATGTGCAATAAGTTTCTATCTCATCTGGGAGATCTTTTAATGCGTCCTTTTCAACCCTGATTCCTTTTGTAAAAGCTACTTTTTTACACTTAATATCGCTGATTTTCAACTCATTCAAACTCATTCTCACCGTCAATTTCCTAGGTGAATCAAGTGCCAGGTCAGTGCCAACTCAGCCTAGACCCGTACACTTCTCGCATGCACAACAATAATTCTACAATATTAAAATAAGGCTAGCACTAGCATCAAAAATATCTACCGTGCAGAGTGGTGTACGACCTTTTACCTTTATCTTCTGAATTCTTTTAGGCAGAGCTCTGCTTTTTGACAGTGTGTCCTTCATTTATCCTCCATATCTGAGCTCCATGAGTTCGGGTGCCATAATGAAACTGTTCCACAGTTTCATAAACTGGGTTCTCTCAGTTCAAATGGAGAAAAGGACCTAAAACACAGAGTTTGAGAACAAAAGGACCCGACATCAAGTTGAATAGCCCAATCAAGACTTCATACTTTACTTTTGGGGTTCAGCATTTATATGTTCACAAGAAACTGAAATTGGGTCTCTAGGTAACAATGATATTTGCATAACATAAACATTGTGAGAGGAGTCAGTAAAGAGTCTGGAAAGAGTCAGGAGGGAGTCAGGAGGGAGTCAGGGGCGAAGATCACCAGCCGAAGATCATCAGCCGCTTTGATGTCTGTGGATGTCCTCAGGCAGTAGGCATAGTTATATCTCAGCATGAACTTCCAATGCAGCTTCTTTCAGAGATAAACTGATAGTCTGCAGAAGGTCTTTTGTCTTAATTCCCCAGATGACCACCTCAGGCAAAACCGCCAAAGTCTGGAGGCTGAACTGGTATCCTTAAATGGTACTAAAAACTAAGAGCCACAATAAAGTGTGATGATCCCTTTTTTTTTTCAGCTTCATCCAGTGTGTGTGTTGTCTCTGTTCCTGATATTCTTGCTTTCTTTTCTTTTCTTTTCTTTTCTTTTCTTTTCTTTTCTTTTCTTTTCTTTTCTTTTCTCTCTGACTCACAAAGACTTAAGGAATTCTAAGCCCCCCCACCAGTAATTCAGTAATTGTCCCTAAATCAAAGAGAAAAAACCTCAAGTAATTAAGTTTCTTTTCCCCTATTCTTATTAGCAGAAGTTTACTAACAGAAGCCAAGAGGCTTTTGGCTGCCCAAACAACAAGAAAGAAAGAAATTGCCAGAAGTCTTCAGCTTTTGGCCCTGAATAGCAAGAGAGAGTTAAATTGCCAGAAGTCATAATTTGGTCCTCAATCACCAATGCTGTACCCTTTCATTGCCTCAGTTTACCGAGTGATGACAAAGCTGGTCCTTGACAGAGCCATCTCTATAGCCCACTATTATACATTTTATATCCAAATATATACTTTCAGGTTTACATTATTTGTATAGGCTACATTCTGTAATAAATGAAGCTACAAACATGTAATTCTCTAATAGTGTGTATTATGTCAAATCTTGTAAATATCACTAATTTTAAGAGAATTTTTAGTTCACTAATAGATTGAAAAATAAGAATACATATTCTCACAGTGTCTGAGATATGCTGAATAGAAAGAATTTTTTTCTAGAACTCAAATGTGGGCCTTGCTCTCTCTAGGGACAGATAGATCTCAGGAAAATTAAAAGCTGAAGTTTATTATTCTTTCTTAATTTTTCTTTTTATCAGACTATAGACATGTTTATAACCAATGCATCAGATATCTTTGAAGGAATATGAATGGATATTATGGATTCAATATTCATAGTTGTCAAGTTATTTCAATTAATCATATATAATGGAACCAAACAGCACAAAAAGATGTCAACACTGACATCACTGAGTCAAAAGACTGACAATAGGATATAATGTCTAAGTGATTTTCATGGATTCCATATTGAACTATATGCTGACACATCAATATCACTATCAATATGATGCTCCCTACTTAGAAGAGGAGAAATTAGAAAGCCATTTCTTTTCTTTTTCCAAATTGCTGTGGTTCAGTGAGAGGATTTCTATGAAAAGTTCAGAAATGGGAATGTAATATAATCGTTGTTTTTTACACAGAGAGTGAAGAACTTATATGACATCCATGGTGGTTTTTTATTTTTTTTGGAAAAAATAATTGTTTATTTTTATTGTATGTATCTGAGTGGCTTGCTTGCATGTGTGTCTATAGTCTGTGGGCAAGTACTGCCTACAAAGACAAAAGGCATTGGGTGATGGTGAGCTACCATGTGAGTACTGGATAACAAATCTAGGTCCTCTGCAAAAACAAGTTTTCTTAAATACTAAGCTACTGGTACAGCCTTTCACACTGCTTTTCTCTTTTCCTCCAGAAAAGTACAACAGATAGGCTCCTATATCAAATGAATGTCCCAAACCAACTATAGCATGAAAGACCTCAAAATTTTATGTGGAGCAAGAAAATTCAAAAATAGAGTATGAAGTGAGGGATGTTTTTTACATAAAATTCCAGAAGAGAAAATATTCTCAACATTTCTGAAAATTCACCTGTAGATATTTGATTTAATTTCATACTAAAGTGGTGTAGGATATATTAAAGAAATGACTGGAGGGAGGATGGAGGGACTGTAAAGGAGCTGGGGAAGAAAAGGTAATAGAGAATGTGAGACTTAAAGCATAGATCATAGCTGACATTCTTGGAAATTATGTTCCCCTCTTTCATTCAAGTTCCAGCAGCATACTATTTAGGCCTAAATCTTAATTCACTATTTTGGGAATAACACATTCTCTGAAGCACCTGTTTGAAAGCGTCCTTCACCTGCTGGTTCCTTAGGGTATAAATGAAAGGGTTTAGCAAAGGGGCCACAGAGGTGTTGAGCACAGCTACACCTTTATTTAAAGTCACCCTCTCTCTGGCTGATGTTTTCATGTACATGAAGATACAACTCCCATAAGTAATGGAGACAACAACCATGTGTGAGGAGCAGGTGGAAAAGGCCTTTCTCCTCTGTTGAGCTGAAGGGAACTTTAGGATGGTTTTGATGATGAGTGTGTAGGAAAGGATAACTAAGATCAAGGTGATGATAAGTGTCATGACAGCTAAGGCAAAAGCCATCAATTCTATGAAATGTGTGTCTGTGCAAGACAGCTGCAGGACAGGGGAAGTGTCACATAGGAAGTGGTCTATTGTTTTGGAAGCACAGAAATCCAGTTTGAGTCCCAAGAGTAAAGGGGGGAATATGACTAAGAACCCAGTTACCCAGCAGCTGAGGACCAGTAGGTGGCACACTTTGTTATTCATGATGATGGGGTAGTGCAGTGGTCTACAGATGGCTACATAGCGGTCATAGGACATGGCAGCCAGGAGGTAGAACTCTGTGATTAGTGAGAGAAAAAAGAAGAATAATTGAGCTGCACAAGCATTGTAGGAAATTGTTCTGTCTCCAGTGAGAATGCTCATTAAAAACCGTGGAATACAGGCAGTTGTGAATGCAATTTCTAAGAAGGAGAAATTCCGGAGGAAGAAATACATTGGAGTCTTTAGATGGGGATCCAGTAGGGTGAGGAGGATGATTACCAAGTTCCCCATCAGGCTCAAGATGTAATTGAAAAACAGAAACAGGAAAATGAGAATTTTTAGCTGAGGGTCATCTGTCAGTCCAAGCAAAATGAATACAATCTCCACAGATTGGTTCTTCATCTCTCCTTTTTTTTCCTAGTAAGTCAACATAAAATAAATAAAATAAGGGAAAATAAAAGGAAAAAACCCAAACAACTACTATCACATTTAACACATATAGAAAATATGCAAGGAACACTTTTAGTATAACCCATGCATAAGTATATTAATGAGTTTAGATTTCATCTCATGTACATACCTTAGACTTCACTGGTATGTGTCATAGTTAAGTTGTCTATAGCTGTGAAAAACACCAAGGCCAAAAATTATATGGGAAGGAAATGCTCTAAAGGGTTTGTTTCATATTAGAGCTTAAGTCTGTCAGGGAGAGACTCCAGGGCAAGAACTCAGGGAAGGAACTTGGCAGCAGGGACTGACGCAGAGGTCATGGAGGAGTGCTGTTTACTAGCTAACTTGTTCATTTGGCTTTCTCAGACTGTTCCCAGGACCATCCTTCCTCATCAACTGTCAGTCAAGGAAATGCAACAGGCTTGTCCAGTCTGTTGGAGGACATTTTCTCAATTGAAGTTCTTTCTTCCCAGATGACTATGGCTTGTGTCAGCATCATATAAGGCTAGACAGACTCAGGGTCTTACTTAACTCAAAGTTAACTGGGTCCCTTAATTGCATTACTGTTCATGTGTACCTGTCTTTCCAGTAGTTTGGTTAAATAAAATACTGAAGTGTGTGGTATCTGAAAATTTCTTAAATAAATCTGTTGAGTAAGTTGCCACTTAACAGTGGTGTTCCCAGTAGCCATAGTAACTCCCAATTTAGATATGTACATATAGGGCATCTCTAAGAAAGAAAATATCTAAAGAAGAAAATACACAAGATTATAGTATGAGATTCTAGCAAAGTGAGTGTGGTGATATTCAGAGCTCTATTCGTAGAAAATAACTAGAAAACATGAACATCACACCGATTTCAAACTGAGTCACAATTGAACCTATGAACATAAACATAAATTGAGCCTTACTGGTAGGATTTCCCATTACTGTCTTCTATCTCATGCCATTTTTAATAGAGAAAAATATCTCTGTGGAAAAAGGAATAACTAATGTTTGACCTATAAATCTAAAGCCAATGTTTCAAGTAAAAATATGAGCCATTTTTCATTTTAAAATAATTGTGTAAGGCAGATACCTTATATTTATAGAGTACTTTGATTCAGTATTAAAGCTTTATATAGTCTACCTGCTTTATAGTCATTTAAGTATAAAAAAATTTTGAAAAATGTAATATTTATTTGAGTAAATTGAAGCTTAGAAAATCTACATGCCCTGTACAATGTGAAGAGTTAAATAGCAATTTCCTGATTAGTTTTAGGAACTGTGTAGTAGGATCAAGTGACCTATGGACATCAGTCTGTATCTTGAAATGAATATACACACCCACAGTAACAAGACTAGCCCATGACATACTTAGAGTTAGTTCATTGGTACTATTTTATCCAGTCAATAAAAGATTAGCATACCTGATTCATGAGTGATTTTGTTTTATGGCTCCTGACTGGTGTTCAGGTATGCCACTTTACAAAGGATGCTGAATCTGTTTACTTTTTATCTAAAGCTTCTGGGTTGTTCTGGTTCCACATCCCGGGCATGATGCTCTTTCATTATGAGCAGTTTGGTAATACTTTTACAGAAAGCAGCTTATCTTCTTCTCTTTTCTGTGGCATTGAATACAGTGCAGGATATAGTGATATGAAATGTCTGGTAAGCTATTGCATAAAAGAGAAACATGTAAATATTTTAGGACATAATAAGAAAAGACAGAGTGATATGAATAAATCAAATGTAAAGTATTACAGCTTACATTCACTAACTGGGGTTGTATTCAGAAGTCATGATTTTTAAAATTATTTTATTTTATAAAAGCTTTTATGAAAGATCTTATTCAAAGTCTAATCTAAAGCCAATTGATAGAACATTTCTTAAATAAAGAATTAGTGACATCTCCAGAAAAAAACTTTTACAAGAATTCTAAAGAACCATAATATAATCATTTAAGCCATTTAAAGCAGAGTAGATAAGATCATATGTTCTGCATTGTGAATGCTAATAGAATTATTTCCAACCTATGAGGTATAAGTTATTCTTTAAAAACATTAAAAATGCAAAAACAAACATAAAAGAACCAAAGGATAATTGAAAATCAATGTTCTTTGGTGTTAACAGAAATATACAGAAGGAGATATATGAGCATTTGGCCGTTTAGATGGTTTGTAAAGGAACTGAAGACTTGAAATAGGTTATTCTATGAAGAGAAAGCAGCTGGGGACAAAGATAATATAATATATCACACAATCTTTGTTTGGAAAAAATAGTCATTATTCTAATATTTATTCATCACTTACATATCCATAAACCATTGTAAGGGACAGTAGCATGTTGTCAAACTTCTTTAGGACATGCAGATGTTATAAAACAATATATCAGAAAATATTATCATTTATAAAACTTCTCAATGGAAACACTGATATAAATGTTTAATTATACTGTGCTTACAATAAATTCTCCTCACTTAAAACTACTGATTTGTTCTGCTTTAACAATTACACATACCATCCATCTTCATAATACATACTTACTATAATGGGAAACTATACAAATCACATTATGGATTATATGGCCCACAGGCCAAGAAATACAATTGCATTTAGTTTTGTTGGATCTTATGGATACCATATACATTTAAAAGATTTTCAAACGTTAAAATGTTTTTGTAATCGGTTACAACTATCTCTTTATGAATCAACATAAGAAGATATTAAAACACTGACTCCTTATTAGTTTCACAGCCTCCTTAAGTTGAACATGTAAATTTTGTCAAATTTGTACTTCTGTATGTCAGTTATTATCCTGGTGAACAATGAGTGGAAGGACCATTCCTTCTTCCTCATTCTACTCTAAAATAAATGACAGATTTGCTTATTAGTATGTTGTCTTAGAGATAATATTTCTTACTAATCTAATGAATGGTAGGAAGGTTCATGAAATTCATATTTCTACAATACTTTAGTTCATTTATTTAAAGTATATAAAATGTTGTTAAAACTGACATACACCATAATATGGAAACTCACCATCTCTGAAATAATGAAGAATTTATGCCCCTGTTTCCTATAGGAAAACATTTAATAAGAACAAACAATTCTCAGGGTAACTAGACCTAACACCATTTCCTAAGGGATTCACAAATTGTGTGATGCAGAGTGCTGTTTATAAAAATAAACAAGAACATACAAACTTATTTTATACAAATTAACTTTAAGTTAAATGTGTTATTCTACAAAAACCCTGATTTGCCTCAGCTTGTATTCTTAAAAGCATTCATTTACTGTTAATCACAGGACTATGTAAGCACATGGAGGCAATTCAAATGTGACTCCAACTGCATAGCACTTTGAAAGGCTAAACTTATTTTATTATTCTCTTAGAGGTCAGGCAACAGTTTCCAATTACAATCATTAGAAAACTATTAATATCTAAAATTGTGTGTGAATATTTTGTGATGTATTTTCAAAAACCATAAATTGCTCAATGTTTAAAATTTTGTTATTACCCCTAGAATGACCTCCTTCATGATGGAATTCCTTAATAAAAAATAAACAGTAGCCGAGCAGTGATGGCACACGCCTTTAATCCCAGCACTTGGGAGACAGAGGCAGGTGGATTTCTGATTTCTAGGCCAGCCTGGTCTACAGAGTAAATTCCAGGACAGTCAGGGCTACATAGAGAAACCCTGTCTCGAAAAACCAATAATAATTATTATTATTACTATTATTATTATTATAAATCAACAGTAATTTAAACAAAACTAAATAAATTATCTGGATTCAATCAATTTCCCACATCAATGTACAAGCACTCCTTTTTCCTTCATTCTTCACAACTGAGTGGCTATTCTTCAAATAATCAGAGACATTATACCTTATAGATATTTTCTAGAATTATATCATATGCATCTTTTCTAATTTAAATCACTTTATTTCTTTTTCATATGTGATAAATCACATCCACTTGCATTTAGATTCGTATTTATTTTGTACTCTCAATTCCAATATATCCATTTTTATGAAAATGAACTGATTTAGCTCTTTTTTTTATGGAGGGACTACACTATATATATATTATTTGTATGTGTGTATAGTATATAAATAAATGTAAATAAATATTGTATGTATATAATATAATGTATATATAAAAATAACTAATGTATAAATCTTATGTATATTACATTTTCTCTGTTTTTTTCATTTGCTAACAGTCACTTAGGCTCAGCCCAGGACATAGATACTGCTACAAAAAAAATTCACACATACCAGGGGAGATAATTTAAACTGGAGGCCTTTCAAACATTTTAGATAATGAGCATTTTATTTATGTTAGTTCTTTCTTTAACAGTGGTCAGCATCACTACTTTTACATATTTTAGAGTTCTATATATTTCTTTTAAAAATAATCAATGTTTAATGTACAAGCAAAAGCAAAAACAAAAAGTATCTAAAAAAAGGTACAAGTTGCCAATAATTATTATTTCTTCCCTTAACTCATAATTGTAGCACTGGTATTACACTTCATATATTTTTGAAAAGCTATATGGAAACCTGCTTGTCTAGAAACTACACACACACACACATACACACACACACACACACACACACACACACACACACAAAAGAAGTTTTAATGGAATCACTACACAAAGGGGAAGAAAATGCCCAACCAGATATTTTATTCCTCTGCTACTAGGAATGGTTTACATAATGTTGAATCATTGGCCAAAGGGATTCTATAGACTCAAACATTTAAGGCTATTGACAAGGCTATCAGTTATCCACCACCATCTGATAGTAAGGCAATATTGCTTGAAGTGGTCATCAAGCATGGAGAGACTGAGCTAGTGGTCAACTAGAAACTTCACTCCTACAGACTAGAGTTCATAGTACTGGAAAGTATTATAGCACTACTATAACCATCAATATCTCCCAGATAAAACAGCAACATCCCTGCAAGACATACTGGTACAGCAGTGGCATAAATATTACAAGAGTAACAAATCACCAGTTTTGAATTTAAGGCCCACTATATGAGATGAAACTCATGTCTTGCATTTTTGATGAGGCCAACTTGAGATCATATAGGTTATAGACCCTAAGAAGAAAACTACTAAAATTATTTTGTTAGTTGAACATAGCAACAAAATTACTTCTAATGACATATGGTATACCCATAGATCAGTGAACTGGTCAATTATTGTCACAAAAGCTTCTTGTAGTAAGCAGTAATTAAGAGAGAGACATACAACTGGACAACATGCAGACAGTGGAGGCCTTGCAGCAATTAGAACCGTAGAATAACTTTATTATACATCTCTAATATATAGTTACTGACTCCCTTGGGTATATTCTTGGGAATGGTATATGGGGTAATGTCAAGAGCCATCAACGAGAAGATAAAACCTACCAACTGATCTTTGTGAAGTGGTGCCACCATGGACTGTAAAGTTATGACAGATTCACTTCTTTAGGCAGGGCCAAGAAGATTACATTTTAGGAAAGAATCCTGCCATTAAGATGCTATTCCAGTAATTATTATATAACAATCACTAGGTATTAGCCCACCCTTTTGAGCACATTTCTGCAGAACCATGAAGATGTACTGTCTTGTAGTGATGGTACATAGACAGATAGATGATTTCTTATTCCCTAATGATGATCTTATAAGAATTCCTAAAATTATATTAGTAATTATTAAGATATTTTATAATAGGATTGCTATTAAGTCTTTTCTAGTGTCGAAAATGCAGTAAGAACTCTGCCAGTCTTCAAATGTCACCAGTTAATTGCTTCTGAGATAGAAAGCAGGCGTTTACAACTTAAAGCACATTCCAAGAGTTTGTAAAACAATTAACCAAAGGTCATAAAAAGGGAACTAATGATTTATTGTAGGTACAAGGACAGAAGATAAAAAAATTGACTGGGTATATCTATATAAAACTTCAATAGTAACTTAGTCACAAAAATTATGGTTTTTAACTTTCAATGAACCGGTTGAGCTTCTGACAGATAATGAATGTTTAGCCAAATAATTACTCTAAAAGGATATGCATGTGAACAATCTCTAGGGGCTGGAGAGATGGCTCAGCAGTTAAGAGCACTGACTGCTTTTCTGAAGGTCCTGAGTTCAAATCCCAGCAACCACATGTTGTCTCACAACCATCCACAGTGAGATCTGATTCCCTGTTCTGGTGTGTGTGGAGACAGCTACAGTGTATTTACATATAACAATAAATAAATCAAAAAAATCTCTATTGTAAACTTCTTATTCAGTTTATGATCTGAATTTATGTGTAAACTTATAATGAACTTCTTACTATATGATCACGTATAAGTAAAAGATGTATAGGTGCTGGGGACAAGAGAGGAGAGAATCTTTTTCTTAGAGAACTATTTCTGGAGATCTTTTTCTTAGAGAACTTTCTCAGAGGACTTTTTAGATACAGAACTTAGAAATAAAGATTAAAATTACTTTTCAAAGTGCTCCTTTCTCTTCCTGCAGCTTCAGTTGCCAGACTGGGAGTTCCTGTGGGAGAACGGGCATAAGCTACTTTACTTGATCCCCACTGTTAGACTACCAGTGTTAATAGCCTAAACCAGAAGTTTTAACCCTCAGAATGAGCAAGGAAATTTTTAGGACTTTTAAGAAATTAACCAAACATTCATTAAAGTTAGAGAACTAGAATGTCCAGAGATCATCAGTCTTTAAAGCTACACCTGGGTCATACTCTGTGTCTCACTTCAACCCATTCCTGGCCTGGCAGGTTCCCAGCAGGGTAAATATCTAATACTATTTATTGTGATTTTGAAGAGCTTCAGTGCTGATTTTTATAGTGAATGTACTAATTTACATTTCTGTGGAGACTATATCAGGGATCCCTCTCCCTGCATTCTCACTGGCATTTACTATTTTTTATATTTTTATACATAGGCTTATATTTTGTGCTGCTGTAACAAATTCTTTATAGATGAATGGAGATAGGAAAAGAAGAATGAAACCATGATACCAAGTAAATGACACAAGCTCTAAACCTCGAAACTCTGTTGAAGATATCTTAAGCTAAGTTTTTAGGACATGCAGAAATCAAAATATAACTAAAGTGGAAGATTACTCCCTGAGTGTACAGTTTTTAAAGGGAGTTGTTCTGCAAGCTGCTGAGGTAGAAAAGACAGCAACAAACAACACTTTTATCCAGCTGTGGGTCCCAAATTCAAATGATAGAAATGGGAGACAAGTTGTGCCCCTGGTGTAAAAATGCCATGACTCTTCTGCATGTAACCAGACACTTTCTCATAGGATTTTAAGCTGTTCAAAAAAAAGAGAGTTCATATGTGGTACTGTAACCTCATCATGATTTTAAAAGATGGTAGGTGAACATGGTCCTGTCTAGTGTGTACTAAAAGAGGAAAAAACAAAACAAACCAAAGGAAACAAACAAGTGAGTTTTCTCTCTCTAGATCTCACACTGAAACATCTCTCTAAACATATCCTTGAAAAATTCTCATGTCTTTGAACTCTTTTTAATTAATTATTTTTAAATATTCATTTTTATTCTGTTTATATAAATTTGTTCATGTTTTCCACATATATATATATATATATATTTCATTTATATATTCATTTTTTATCCAGTTTCTCCCAATCACCATACTCACCCACACATTCCCTCTTTTCTTCCACCCCCCTTCCCCTCTGAGAGGATGGAGTCTTCCTAGGTATCTCCCCAACACTGACACATGAAGTCTCTGCAGGGCTAGGCACATTCTTTCACACTAAGGCCAGACAAGGCACCCCAGTTAGGGGAACACATTCCACAGAGAAGTAAGAGTCTTAGGAACATCTCCTGTTCTAGCTGAATTTTATTGTTTTTTGTTTTGAATACAAATTTCTCTGCAAAGCACTGGCTTTCCTGAAAGTAGGTATGTAGAATAGAGAAGTGAAATCCCTCTTGCTCCAGACAGCTGGGGTTAGATATGGGCTAACCTGCCTGGATTATTTTGTTTTTACATTATTAGCTTATGTGCTTGACATGTAGATTTTTGTAAACACAAACATATGCTGTTATGTAGATCTTCATTCACATTTGAAATTTTGCCAAAAATTTAGGCTATATTTTGTTTCTCAGGATAGCATGTGTTAATGACACAAATACTACCTTTGCCTTATGAGTTACTGAACTGCAGGGGTGTGACATTCTTTTTTTATTTGTTTTTGCTTTTCTTGGGTTTTTTTTGTTTTGTTTTTTTTTGTTTTTCTTCTTTTTTTAACTTTTATTGCATTATGATGAGAAAAGTTGCACGATTTCAATTTGTCTGAATTTGTTAACATTTAAAAACATATTTTAAGTAAATAGAATTGAATCACATTCTTGTTCCCTTT
>NW_022196910.1:56661138-56664441 GCF_008632895.1 Mastomys coucha | reverse complement strand
AAATGTCAAGCAAAGCATTCAGTCTCACTCTTTGTTGTTCTCTTTCCTACAAGCCACCTCCCAAGTTACTTATCTATGTCTCCCTTGGGTATATAAATATTTTGAAATATATAAGCTGTTCTGAAAATCATAGTATAGTGTAAAAACATGAAATAATCACTAGTAATAGAGAGGCTGAGATAGGAGAAGCAAGATTTCAAGACCCTTATGGTGTACACAGCAAGACACTGTCACAAACAAGCTGAAAGTATATATAGATTGCACAATATTGGACCTATTTCTCTAATTACCAAATTAGAGAGACCATTGGATGACAATCAACAAATTTCTAATTCCTCATATTTTTGGATTTCAATCGATTAGGATATGTTGGTAATATTAATTTTCATATTAAGATATTAAGAAAAGGTAATTGTCACCTCCTATTGTTTTTGTTGTAAGAGGTGGAATTAGATTTGTGTGAATTTGTTGAAAGATTACTTTCTTGTTTCTTCTAGGGTGTAGTTTTGCTCCTTATGTTGATGTTTTCCATCTATTATCCTTTGTAGGGCTGGATTTGTGGAAAGGTATTGTGTAAATTTGGTTTTGTCATGGAATATTTTGTTTTCTCCATCTATGGTAATTGAGAGTTTTGCTGGGTATAGTAGCCTGGGCTGGTGTTTGTGTTCTTGTAGGGATTGTATGACATCTGCCCAGGATCTTCTAGCTTTCATAGTCTCTGGTGAGAAGTCTGGTGTAATTCTAATAGGCTTGCCATTATATGTTACTTGCCGTTTTTCCCTTACTGCTTTTAAAATTCTTTCTTCATTTAGTGTATTTGGTGTTTTGACTATTATGTGATGGGAGGAATTTCTTTTCTGGCCCAGTCTATATGGATATCTGTAGGTTTCTTGTATGTTCATGGGCATCTCTTTCCTTAGATTAGGGAAGTTCTCTTCTATAATTTTGTTGAAGATATTTACTGGCCCATTACATTGGGAGCCTTCACTCTCTTCCATACTTATTATCCTTATGTTTGGTCTTTTCATTGTGTCCTGGATTTCCTGGATGTTTTGGGTTAGGAGCTTTTTGCTTTTTGCATTTTCTTTGACTGTTGTGTCAATGTTTTCTATGGTGTCTTCTGCTCCTGAGATTCTCTCTTATGTCTCTTGTATTCTGTTGGTGATGCTTACATCTATGACTTCTGATTTCTTTCCTAGGTTTTGTATCTCCAGAGCTGTCTCTCTTTCTGATTTCTTTATTATTTCTATTTCTATTTTTAGACTCTGGATAGTTTTGTTCATTTCCTTCACCTGTTTGATTGTGTTTTCCTGTAGTTCTTTAAGGGATTTTTGTGTTTTCTCCTCAAGGGCTTCTAGCTGTTTACCTGTGTTCTCTTGTATTTCTTTGAGGGTGCTATTTATGTCCTCCTTAAAATCCTGTATCATCACCATGAGAAATGATTTTATATCTGAATCTTGCTTTTCCAGTGTAATGGTGTGTCCAGGACTTGCTATAGTAGGAGAATTGGGTTCTGATGATGACAAGTGACCTTGGTTTGTGTTGTTTATTTTCTTATGCTTCCCCCCCACCATCTGGTTATCTCTAGTGCTACCTGCCCTTGCTAAATCTGACTGGAGTCTGTTCTTCCTGTGATTCTGGTTGTGTCAGAACTTCTCAGAGTCAAGCTGTCTCTGTGATCCTGTGCTTCTGGGATCCTGTGACCCTGGGCTTGTTAGAGCACCTTCCTCTGGGTGTTGTGGGACTGGCTGTGAAGCTTGGGCCCAAGGTCTGCTCAGGATACCATCCCAGAGAGACCAGAAGGAACCCGAGCCACTCTGCTGGCAGAGCTCCTGTGTGCCTGGTCCTGCTGGCCTCAGTTACTCCTGGTGTTGGGACAGATGTTGGGTCCTCCTCAACGCTGATCTTGAGAGTGTCAGAGCGCCTGGGAGTGGAGCTTCCTCTGTGTGTTGTGGGACTGGCTGCAGAGCTTGTGCTTAAGGTCCACTCAGGACACCAGCCCAGAGAGACCGGAAGGAACCCCAGCCTATTTTTTTCTAGTACCTTTAAATCAAGGAAAACGGTTTCCACAACAGAAGTTTGTAAATATGAGAACTCACTCATAGGCCTAGACTTTTGGGTATAGAAGTTACAATACATAGCAGCAGACCAAACCTTAGCAGGGTTCTGTCTTCTCTCATTATTTGATAACTTCATTAAATTCCCCTCCATATGTTTTAGGAAGTTTCTACTGTTCTAGATTTCCATTTCACATTCAAATGCTCTTCAGTTGTGTCTCTCCCTGTATGGTCTTCCTAACCCCAAACTCCCCTCCATCTTCCCAACTGATCCTCCTGTTCCCATCCTTCTACCTCCAATTAACGCATGAAATACATTTTATTTCCCTATCCCTGGAACATCCATGTTCTCAAAAGATCCCCAGACCGCTCCATTGTACCTAGGCATTTAAGATCTACAGATTGTAGCTGGGTAACATTTATTTAATGGCTAATATCTGCATATAAGTAAGTATTTATCTGTCTAGATCTGGATTACGTCAATTAGGATGACTTTTTCTGTTTCCATTCATTTGCCCTTAATGATGTCATTTTCTTTTTCAGAACAGCTGAATAATACTCATATTGTGAAAATGTACCACATAATTTTTCTCCATACTTCAGCTGAGGTTTATCTAAGTTGTTTCCAGTTTCTGGCTATTATAAATAGAGCAGCAGTGAATATGGCTGAGCAAGTGTCCTTGTGGTAGGATGAGGCAACCTTTAGGTATATGCCCAAACGTTATATAGTTGTATTATAGGTAGATTGATTCCCAGCTTTCTGAGTAATTGTAATTCTGATTTCAATATTGATTGTACATGTTTGTACTCCCATGACCAATGGATGAGTGTTCCCTTTATGAACATGTTTTGTATATGTTCTTCGAGACTGTAATAAAGTATGTTTTAATCACATTTCTTAATAAATCTCTAAATGTTATTCCTGTCTTAGGAAGAGGTCTTTATTTCTATCTTTGGTTTCATTTATAACATAATTTTCTGTGTTCAGGCCTTTTTCTTTTCATTAATTTATTTATTCATTACACATCCCAGTAATTGCCCCCCAACAAGTGTGAGGCCAGTCTGGTGCATATAGCAAGTTCCAAGACAGCCAGGGCTATATAGAGAGACACTGTATCAAATACAAAAAACAAACCAAATTAAAAACCAGAAATGCAAAACAAAACATGATAAATCCTCTTTGATGGTGAGTTTTCCTTTTTAATTTGACACAGAGACATACCTTGGAAGAGAGAATCTCAACTGA
>NW_022196910.1:56653309-56661128 GCF_008632895.1 Mastomys coucha | reverse complement strand
TGGCTGTCCTGGATCTCACCAGTAGACCAGGCTGGCCTTGAACTCAGAAATCCACTTGTCTTTGACTCCCAAGTGCTGGGATTAAAGCATGTGCAACCACTGCCTGGCAGGACATTTTCTTGATTACTAATGGAGGTAAGAGGTCCCAGTTAGCCACAGGCAGTGCTGTCCCTGAGCAGGTGTGCCTCTTTACGTTGAGATTGTATAAGAAAACTTTTATAGAGTTCTTGAACTGTAAGATGGTCCAAATCATCCTAATTTAATCACCCATACAAAAGGCTATTGTGAAGTCTCTGAGTCTAGAGGCATGTGCTTGATGCCTGCCAGCCATGAAAAAAAACTAAAATTGAACTTTCTGTTATTCCTTACTAAAATAGAAAACTAAGGGACAAGATTTCTACAGGAATAACAGAAACAAACATGGATTTATAATTGTAAAAATCCTTTCCCCCCTCTCTCTCCCTGCCCCCCTCCCTCCCTCCCCCTCCCTCCTTCCCCCACAGTGCAACAGCTTGGAGATTTTCATTATAGTTATTTCATTTCTAAAAGGCATGGCCTTCTTCTTCCCTTTGATCCAGCTCCATTCTCCTGGAAGCAATCAAGTTCCAGCCTTCTCTGCTATTCTTTTAAAACTCTTTATGTCTCCAACTTCTTTCAAATTTTTTTCTGTAAACAGTATAAAGAGCCTGCAAGAGGGACTCCATGATACTTGGTAACATATTCAGTCTTGATAAATTACTTACATGATCCAGAAACCTTCACTAAATCAATCCATGTCCAAGACATTTCTGAAGATCTGATCAGTCCTTGATAGCAACTCAGTTGGGAAACCAACCCTTTAGTACATGAGCTTTTAGTTATGTCAAAAATGTAACAATCACTTTATACATATGGAAGCTTACAGATATTTTAAGGCATATTTTATTATTTTTAATTATGTGCATGTGTGGGTCTCTCTGTGTGTATGTGTGCATGAGTTCAGAGGGCCAAAGAAAACAGAGTAGTTGAATATCTTTGGAACCAGTATTGCAGGTGATCATGACCCACCTGACATGGGTACTGGGAACTGAACCCAGGCCTTCTGGAAGGACTGTATTCTTAACCACTTTGGCTTCTGAATATTTATTTATATAAATCACAAATTTAAATATTTAGGAATGTTAAAGTTAAATACATACCATATTTCAAACTCTTTGAATGTATAAGATTGAATATATATATACATACATACATAGATGAACATACATATTTATAATAAATATATGAATATCTAATTTCCTGTCTTATATATGTGTATATCATTAATATATACTTATATATGAACTCTCAAATTATAGAACAGTCTTGAGCAAGGCAAACATACAAACATAAGTATAAATTTTAAATATTCATCTACTAATATTCAGAATATTGCTTTCTTTTGATAGACTTTGTGAAAGTAAATTTGACTCCTGGATACAATGGCCATTTTTTTCACTATTTTTTTTAACAACATGTGTGTTTTGTGTATTGTCTACAATTTTATATATTTATTCATACATCCATATATATCAGTTACATTTAGGGAAAATTATGTTAATTTATCTGTATGTTAAGCTATTAGAATATTTAATGATGTAAATGTTTGTTTAACACTTATACCATAAGTTTAAATGAGTAATAGTCTACACTGTCTCATCAACCATCAAATCACTGGAGCATAACTTATGAGAGTGAGCTTCAGCTAACATGTCTTGGCTAATAAATAAAACTTACATTTCTTTTATTGATATAGTATTTAAATCCTTCCCCCCCACACAGGTAAGATGAGCATACACCAATTGATTATTCAATACAAAATAGTATGCCTTAAGAAAGTAAATACAAGAGACTTTATATACACTAAGCAGGTTGTTCTTTTGTGTTTAGAAATATGTATTCATATCATGAAAAAAGAGGCCATGAATTTGAAAGACAGCAAGGAGGTGTATATGGTTGAATTTGAAGGAAACAAAGAGAAGAGAAAAAAATGATATAACTACTTTAAAAAAACAAAATAAAAAGTGTTAGTAACTACAAAGTAGCAATTTAATGTATACTGAGTAATATATAAACATTTATAAACATGTCTCCCTTTTCTTGAAAAATATTATAAGTGATAATGCATCAGTTATTTAAATAACCAATACATGTAAAATTGACAAAGCTTAAAAATACTGTATTCCTACATTAGAAAAATATGTTATAAATGTTTAGGAAAGCAACTTTAATTGCATAGGTAGAAATTAAATAAAGTTTAATAAACTGAAGAAAAAAACAAATGATCAAGGATGGAGAAACAATGATATAAGTAGGCCACTAAAATTTTATACTTTATTATCTTGCTTTGCCTTCAATGTACCTTTGATTCACAGGCCACATCATTTCATGTACTTGTGAAAAACATCATCATCCTTGCCATGTTCATAAATGCTTGCCAGACTTGCTGATTTCTCAGACTATAAATAAAGGGGTTTAGCATGGGGGCTACTGAGGTATTTAGTATGGCAACTCCCTTGGTCAATGATGCTCTATCTCCTGCTGAGAATTTTATGTACATAAAAATGCAGCTGCCATAAGAAATGGAATTAACAATCATGTGGGAAGAACACGTGGAAAAGGCTTTTGACCTCTGGCTAGCAGAAGGAATCTTCAAAATTGTTCTGATGATGTATGTGTAGGACCAAAATATTAAAACACCAAAGTGAACATTAGAATAAAGACAACACAAGAAAACCCCATCCTCTCCAGGAAATTTTGTCTGAACTGGAAAGTTAAAGCAGGGGGAAATAATCACCGATATAGTGATCAATGATATTGGACCCACAATAATCAAGGCGTAGGACCAACATGAGCGCAGGGAAGATACTTAGGAAAGAAACCAGCCAACAAGCGAAGACCAGCATTGTACAGACCTTCTGACTCATGATGGTCTTGTAATGTAGGGGCTTGCAGATGGCAACGTAACGGCCATAGGACATGGCAGCCAGAAAGTAAAATTCAATTTCTCCAAATAGAATAAGAAAAAATAACTGAGCTATGCAAATGTTGAAGGAAATGGTTTTATCCCCCAAGATAATGGTGCCCAAGAATTTGGGTATACTGATGTTCATGAAGGATACTTCTAAAACAGAGAAATTCCTGAGGAGGAAATATATGGGAGTCTGGAGGTGAGAATCCAGCAAGGTGAGAGTGATGATGGTCAGGTTCCCCATGATGCTGAGTGTATAGATGATGAAAAGAAAGGCGAAGATCACAACCTGGAGCTTTGGGTCCTCCGACAATCCCAGAAAAATAAATTCTGTGGTTTCTGTGTGGTTTTTCATTCTGCAATTACTTTTTATTCCTTCTGTGAAATCTAAATACAAAACCAAAAAATCAGGTAGAATTGAGAATTCGTGAAAACCAAAACAAGCACTGCCATGTTGTTCCAGTACTATGCTGTTTCCACCTTTAGGGGAAATTTAAAGCTCTTCAATACCAGTGATTCTTTAATTAACTTTCTTTGTACAGAGAACAACTCCACATTCAAGGCAGTTTAAAAAGCCATTTAGTATCAAAAATATAATTCAATACTTCTCATCTCATTGATCAAGGATACTATAAAAAATATTCTGTTTGGGGTTGTAGAGAGAGATTTTAGTAGTGAGGTTGACTTGGTACAACTAGCATGAGAACAGAGTGGATGCTCCCCAAATAGGAATAAGGACTTAGCATATAATCCTGTGGCCCTGTCCCAAGGTATATATCAAATTGATACTATCAGGCACATGTTATTACTTTCCATAGAAAGTGGAATGATCTTGAAACTGATATACACCCAGGAAATGTTATGCATACCTTGTGTTGAATCTGAACCACCTACTAGCCTGAAAATAGGTTAACCCCTTTACTCCATTTTGTCTTCTTGTAAATATACAGTTTTTTTCTGCAGACAAGTTAATATTAAAGTACAAAAGTTATGTGTTAACATATGTGAAATATTTGAAAATTATATCTATGTGATCATGATTGTGAGTTTGTGTAGCTCAATGTAATGACAACCAAATCACATTTTCTCACTCCTTTATTTCCATGACATTAGCAGTCATACTTGCTCTCCCCAAACATAAAACCTTACATTCGTTCCCAGTCAATAGACTCCACCACACTGTCCTTTCTCCTATTTGACTTACTGTATTCAAAGGAGGACAAGATTTCATTATCACTTATTTTAATATGTGTTGCGCTTACTGTAATATTAGCTAAAAGGAAGAATTTTCCCAGTAATATTGGCTTTTATTTATTCACTTGTTGGCATCATTCTCTTCTCTGTGGTATATTGTGTGTGTGTATTATTTAGCTTTTTATCTTTGCATTATGAGAGATTTCTTAATTACTTAATTTAGTCAATATGCTTATGTTCAAAATAATTATAATACTGAAATACAATACTGAAATTTCTTCTTCAGAATGTATTGTTACTAAAACTGTAAGAGTAAAAGAAGTAATCTTGAAAATAAAGTGCAGACACTTGAAAAGACTGAAAAACTTGCTCACTTCCACTCTATGCCATAATTCTGAAAGTAAAACTGTTGATTAATAAATGTACTTCTTTGAAATAAAATGATCTAAATACACATTAGATTGCTACTATTTTGAATGTGAAAATCTATCAACACATCATATTTCATCCTCTTAAAGTTATATCTTCACTTATTCTTTTTTGAAAACAAGAAAAGTATTTATTGTTCTTTTAAAAAGATTATAAAAACATTATTTTCATCTTTTATTTTTTAACTTTTATTGCATTATGATGAGAAAAGTTACATGATTTCAATTTATCTTAATTTGTTAACATTTAAAACATATTTAAGTAAATAGAATTACATCACATTCTTGTTTCCCTTTTGTACCCCAACTCCACCCAGAGACCCCCTTCAATACCTACAATATCTTATTTGTGATATTCCCTAGAAGGGAAGGCAGATCCACAGCCCTCTCTGCCCCTTCCCCAGGGAGTGCTCTGACCCAGGGACTCAGGTGAGATGACCATTTTCTCTCAGGTGACTTTCTAAGATGAGACAATCCAGGAGGCACAGGCCTCAGAAGTGTCAGGGCAGCTGGGACAGGATCCTTTCTACCTCCATCTGCACCTAGAAGTAACTGCAGATCCACAGCCCTCTCTGCCCCTTCCTCTGAAAGCACAGAGCTTACCTCCAGGAGTGCTCTAACTCAGGGATTCCAGAGGGACCACTGATCCACAGCCCTCTGCTCAAGGATCTTACCAGAGGAGAGCTGATCTCCCAGAAGTGCTGGCACAGGTTTACAGACCCACAGGAGGAACAAGCCCCAGCCAGAGACAGCAAGAACATCTAACACCAGAGGTCAACAGATGGCAAAAGGCAAACACAAGAATCTTAAAACAGAAACCAAGACTACTTAGTTTCATCAGAACCCAGTACTCCCACCACAGCAAGTCCTGGATAGCCCAAAGCACAGGAAAAACAAGATCTGGATCTAAAATCATATCTCATGATGGTGATAGAGGAATTTAAGAAGGACATAAATAACTCCCTTAAAGAAATACAGGAGAACACAGGTAAACAGGTTCAAGCCCTTAAAGAGGAAACACAAAAATCCCTTAAAGAATTACAGGAGAACACAAGTAAACAAGTAGAAGCCCTTAAAAAGGAAACTCAAAAATCCCTTAAAGAATTGCAGGAAAGCACAACCAAACAGGTGAAGGAATTAAATAAAATCATCCAGGGTGCTGGTGATATGGCTCAGCAGGTAAGAGCACCAACTGCTCTTCCAAAGGTCATGAGTTCAAATCCCAGCAAACACATGGTGGCTCACAACCACCCATAATGAAATCTGAATCCCTTTTCTGGTGTATCTGAAGACAGCTACCGTGTATTCATTTATAATAATAATAATAAATAAATCTAAAAAAAAAATCCAGGACATAAAAATGGAAGTAGAAACAGTTAAGAAGTCACAAAAAGAGACAATTCTGGAGAGAGAAAGCCTAGGAAAGAAGTCAGGAACCATAGATGCAAGCATCACTAACAGAATACAAGAGATAGAAGAGAGAATCTCAGTGGCAGAAGATACCATAGAAAATATTGACAAAACAATCAGAGAAAACACAAAATACAAAAAGATCCTAACTCAAAATATCCAGGAATTCCAGGACAAAATGAGAAGACCAAACTAAGGATAAAAGGTATTGAAGAGAGTAAAAACTTCCAACTTAAAGGGCCAGTAAATATCTTCAACAAAATTATAGAAGAAAAGTTCCCTAACCTAAAGAAAGAGATGCCCATGAACATACAAGAAGCCTATAGAACTCCAAATAAACTGGAACAGAAAAGAAATTCCTCCCACCACATGATAGTCAAAACACCAAATGCACAGAACAAAGAAAGAATATTAAAAGCAGTGAGAGAAAAAGGTCAAGTAACATATAAAGGCAGACCTATCAGAATTACACCAGACTTCTTGCCAGAGACTATGAAAGCCAGAAGATCCTGGGTTGGTGTCATACAGAACCTAAGAGAATACAAATGCCAGCCCAGGCTACTATACCCAGCAAAACTCTCAATCACCATAGATGGAAAAACCAAAGTATTCCATGAAAAAACAAATTTATACACTATATTTCCACAAATCCAGCCCTTCAAAGGATAATAAAAGGAAAACTCCAACACGAGGAGGGAAACTACATCCTAGAAAAAGCAAGAAAGTAATCTTCCAACAAAACTAAAAGAACATGAAGAGAATTACAACTCTAACAATAAAAGTAACAGGAAGCAACAATGACTTTTCCTTAATATCTATTAATATCAATGGACTCAATTCCCCAGTAAAAAGACATAGACGATCAGACTGGGTACATAAACAGGACCCAAAATTTTGTTGCATACAGGAAACCCAACTCAGTAACAAAGACAGACACTACCTCAGAATAAAAGGGTAGAAAACAATTTTCCAAGAAAATGGTCCCAAGAAAAATGCTTACTCTAATATCGAGTAAAATCGACTTTCAACCTAATGTGATCAAAAAAGATAGGGAGAGACATTTCATAATCATCAAAGTTATGATCTACCAAGACGAACTCTCAATTCTGAACCTCTATGCTCCAAATGCAAGAGCATCTACATCCATAAAAGAAACTTGACTAAAGCTCAAAGCACACATTACACTGCACACAACAGTAGTGGGAGATTTCAACATCCCACTCTCTACAATGGACAGATCATGGAAACAGAAACTAAACAAAGACATAGTGAGACTAACAGAAGTTATGAAACAAATGGAGTTAACAGCTATCTATAGAACTTTTTATCCTAAAACAAAATGGTATACCTTCTTCTCAACACCTCATGGTACCTTCTCCAAAACTGACAATATAATTGGTCACAAATCAGGCCTCAACAGATACAAGATTGAAATAATTCCTTGTATCCTATCAGATCAACATGGACTAAGGCTACTCCTCAATAACAACATAAACAATAGAATGCCCACATACACATGGAAGCTTAACAACACTCTACTCAATGATAACTTGGTCAAGGAAGAAAGAAAGAAAGAAATTAAAGACTTTATAGAGTTTAATGAAAATGACGCCACAACATAGCCAATCTTTTGGGACATAATGAAAGCAGTCCTAAGTGGAAAACTAATAACTTTTAATTGCATCCAAAAAGAAACTGGAGAGAGCATACACCAGCAATTTGAGAACACATCTGAAAGATATAGAACAAAAAGAAGCAAATTCACCCAACAGGAGTCAAAAGCAGAAAATAATCAAAC
>NW_022196910.1:56638071-56653299 GCF_008632895.1 Mastomys coucha | reverse complement strand
AGGGCACAGAGACAGTATTCTAATTAACAAGATCAGAAATGAAAAAGGAGACATAACAACAGAAACTGAGGAAATCCAAAAAATCATGAGATCCTCCTACAAAAGCCTATACTCAACAAAACTGGAAAACCTGGATGAAATGGACAATTTTCTAGACAGATACCAGGTACCAATGTTAAATCAAAATCAGATCAACAATCTAAACTGCTCATGAAATAGAAACAGTCATTAATAGTCTCCCAACCAAAAAAAGCCCAGGACCAGATGGGTTTGGTGCAGAGTTTTATCAGAGCTTCAAAGAAGACCTAATACCAATATTCCTCAAACTATTACACAAAATAGAAACAGAAGGTACTCTACCCAATTCATTCTATGAAACCACAATTACTCTTATACCTAAACCACACAAAGACCTCACAAAGAAAGAGAACTTCAGACCAATTTCCCTTATGAATATCGATGCAAAATTACTCAATAAAATTCTTGCAAACCAAATCCAAGAACACATCAAAATGATCATCAATCATGATCAAGAGGGCGTCATCCCAGGGATGCATGGATTGTTCTATATATGGAAATCTATCAACGTAATTGACTATATAAACAAACTCAAAGAAAAAAAAATATGATCATCTCATTAGATGCTGAAAAAGCATTTGACAAAATCCAACATCCCTTCAGGATAAAAGTTTTGGAAAGATCAAGAATTCAAGGCTCATACTTAAACATAGTATAAGCAATATACAGAAAACCAGTAGTCAACATCAAACTAAATGGAGAGAAAATTGAACCAATCCCACTAAAATCAGGGACTAGACAAGGCTGCCACTCTCTCCCTACCTATTCAATATCATACTAGAAGTCCTAGCCAGAGCAATTAGACAATAAATAAAAGGAGATCAAAGGGATACATATTGGAAAGGAAGAAGTCAAATTATCACTATTTGCTGATGATATGATAGTATACTTAAGTGACCTCAAAAATTTCACCAGAGAGCTCCTAAATCTGATAAACAACTTCAGCAAAGTAGCTGGATATAAAATTAACTCAAGCAAATCAGTGACTTCTCTCTACACAAAGGATAAACAGGCTGAGAAAGAAATTAGGGAAACAACACCCTTCACAATAGTCACAAATAATATAAAATACCTTGGTGTGACTCTAACTAAGCAAGTAAGAGATCTGTATGACAAGAACTTCATGTCTCTGAAGAAAGATATCGAAGAAGATCTCAGAAGATGGAAAGATCTCCCATGCTCATGGGTTGGCAGGATTAATATAATGAAAATGGCCATCTTGCTGAAAGCAATCTACAGATTCAATGCAATCACCATCAAAATTCCAACTCTATTCTTCACAGACATAGAGCAATTTGCAAATTCATCTGGAATAACAAAAACCCTAGAATAGTGAAAAGTATTCTCAACAATAAAAGAACCTCTGGTGGAATCACGATCTTGAACCTTAAGGTGTACTACAGAGCAATTATGATTTAAAAAAAAAAAAAAAAACCCTGCCTGGTATTGGCACAGTGACAGGCAGGTGGATCAATGGAGTAGAACTGAAGACCCAGAAATGAACCCACAAACCTATGGTCACTTGATCTTTGACAAAGGAGCTAAAACAACCTAGTGGAAATAAAGACAGCATTTTCTACAAATAGTGCTGGCTCAACTGTCAGCATGTAGAAGAATGCAAATCTCCTTGTACAAAGCTCAAGTCCAAGTGTATCAAGGACTGCCACATAAAACCAGTTACACTGAAAGTAATAGGAAAGAAAGTGGGAAGAGGCTCGAGCACATGGGCACAGGGGAAAGTTTCCTGAACAGAACATGGATAGCTTATGCTCTAAGATCAAGAATTGACATATGGGACCTCATAAAATTGTAAAGCTTCTATCATCAAATCTAGACACTATTGTGGATACCCACAAGTATTGGATGACATGAGCCTGATATAACTGTCTCCTGAGAGGCCCTGACAGTACCCGACTAATACAGACATGAAGGCTCACAGCCATCCATTGGACTGAGTACTGGATCCCCAATGAAGGAGCTAGAGAAGGGACCCATTGCTATTTCTTTAAAAACTCCCTGCCTCAGGTAACAACTTAAGGATTCATTGTAAATGTTTTCATCTGTCTCATTTTATTTTATTCATTTTATTCAAAGTGAGTTTATTGTTTTGATTACTGAGAAATAAGAAACCATTTCAGGAGAGGTTTTTAAACACCCATAGTTTGTTCATATATTTCATGATGCAAGAAGTACTTAAAGTTTTATCCATCCCCTCTACAGCAGGCTTAAGGGACCAATTTACTGAGTAAAAATTGTCAGCAGAGGAATGTACACAAAACACAGGGGAATATCAACAATAATTGCATTTGTATCAAAACAGAAAGAAGCTTGGGGATATTATCCAGTGAAGCAGAGTAAAATCACTAAGAAAGAAGATAATCATACTGATTTTTCATGCGGTTTAAAATCTGCCTACCTTTGCTAGGCAGTGGTGGTAGTGCATGCCTTTAATCCCAGCACTTGGGAGGCAGAGGCAGGTGGATTTCTGAGTTCAAGGCCAGCCTGGTCTACAGAGTGAGTTCCAGGACAGCCAGGGATATACAAAGAAACCCTGTCTCAAAAAAGAAAAAAAAATCTGCTACCTTTAAATTTTTAACTACACCTAACACGTTATGTTCCTTTTCTCTATTCATTCAATTGCTCAATGACAATGAATCAATGTTATAATTTGTGTCAAACATATTACAACCATCTTCCTTGGAGAGGCCATAAATATACTGTCATGGCAATGTTGGATTTTCTTAAGGTCCAATCATATCGTTCAAGATTTTAGCAAATGCTGTCCAAAACAATAAAGTTTTGAATAGGGGGCTTGATTGTTTATTTTGCTTGCTTTTATTTAATTAAAAAAATTTTTTAGTTTTTGAGATTATAATATTTCCCATTTGCTTTCCTCCCTCCAAACACAACTATATACTGCTGCTTGCTCTCTTTCAAATTTATGGCCTCCTTTTTTATTAATTGTTGTTATAGGCATATATTAATAGTAATATATATTTATATGTTCCTAAATATATGAATATAGCCTGTTCAGTCCCTATAATGTTATTTATAATGTAACATTATGCATTTTCAGACATGACCATTTGGTACTGGATAAACAATTGGTGTGCTCTCCCCTGGGGAAGACTACTTCTCACAATCTTATGCTTGTTTTTTATTTTATTTCATTTTTCAGGTTTTAATTTCAAACTAATTGTATACAATATAGTCTAATCATTGTTTCCATTTTCCCAACTTCTCTCAGGTCCTCCCCACATCCTCACCCACCCAATTCCAAGTGATCTTTCTCTCTCTTGCTTGCTTTTAAAATCAGGTTATCAAATTATCTGTCATTCATCAGTGACTATAATCAAGTTTCTCAACTTTACTGAGTATTGGTTACTTATAAAGAGGAGACAGTAATTTCATGTATTTATAAACATAAAATATGAAACAAGATTTGCCATAATATTCCAAAATATTTTACAAGTGTTTTACATTATAATTATTATATTTGGTATATTTTATTTATTTTTTAAACATTTCTTAAGATTTATTACATTTTATGTTTATGAATGTTCTGCCTGCATGTACATATGTTTACCACATGTCCATTGAACTCAGAAAAAGATGTTGCCTCCCATGGACCTAGAGTTACAGATGGTTGTGAACCACATATGAGTGCTGAGAATTGAACTCAGAACCTCTGCAAAAGTAACCAGTGCTCCTAACTGCTATATAATCTTGCCACATGCACTTCAGCAGTGTAGCATAATATATAATTTTTTAGTATATTTTAAACAGATTTCCAGGTAAAATAATCATAATGGTGGGTACCTAAATATGATCTTTGAGAATCATGAGCATTGAAAGATTTAATAGAGGGTAAAGCAATGTGGTGTTAAGAGCCATCAGTTGGGTTAATCAAATGAAGAGAGTACAAAGAGATACATGGAGATCTCCTTCCTTATAACTAATTTAAAAGTATAAATTGTATAAAAATAACATTTGAAGGAAAATACTCCATGTTGCTGACAAAATTTCATCCCAGAAGCTGTATGAAAACAACAGGGCCAAAAATGTGAAATTTATTTATTGAGGTTTTGGGAATGACAGCCCCAGAGACCCTTCCCCAAGAAATAGACTTTTGCCATTACTTTTGGTTACACACTAGAATTAGATGATATGTCATTTAGTTTTCAGCATCCTGCATGACGCTATACATGACACAAGGACAAAAAAAGGTGTCAAAAGTATTCCTCAGATATGAATCTGGTAAACTATCAGACCAATTTTCCAGGCAAGGTATGAACACTTCACTATTATTAGAAATAACTATTTTTGCTTTATACTTGAGACCCATTCTATAAAATTTGTCAAAATCCTATGGCAGGGAAATCTTAGACCCTAGTGGGGAACTGAATATTGTTGCTTAACTACATTGACATCTATACTGACTAAACATTCAAGATGTTTAGTTTTGATTTGTGACCCATTTAGTTTAACCAGGGTGATGTATATGACCACTATATTAGAGCTATCACTAATCAGGGTAAAAACTGACAACAATGACTTCCCGTCTCTCTAACTCTACAAATAGCAAATAGTTCATTCATTAGTGATAGGGCCTGTTTTCCTTCATCCTGAAGGTGTTTATAATCTGTAGGAGTTCCCTGGTAGAACTTGGAGATAGCTTATGTATATTATGATATTATCCACAAATATTGATTTCTTACTTCTCAATTATTATCCACTTGGTCTCCTTTGGTTGTCTTATTGCTCTGTCTAGAACTTCAAGTACTATGTTGAATAGAAAGGGGTAGATTTGTCCCTAATTTTGCTTAAGTTTCTCTCCATTTAGATTGATATTGCCTATTGGCTTGCTGTATATTGCTTTTATTATATTTAGGTATGTGCCTTGTATCCCTGATCTCTCCAAGACTTTTAACATGAAGGGGTGATAGGTTTTATCAAAGGCTGTTTCAGCGTCTAATGAGATAATCATGTGGGGTTTTTTTCTTTCATTTTGTTTCTGGTGGATTTCATTGCTGGATTTTCATATATTGAACCATAACCTGGGATAAAGCCTACTTGATCATGGTGGATGATATTTTTATGTGCTTCTGGATTTTAGTTTGATATTATTTCATTAGGTATTTTGCACAAATGTTCATAAAAGAAATTGGTCTGAAATTCTTTTTCTTTGTTGAGTCTCTGTGTGGTTTACATGTCAAAATGTCTGTGACTTCATAGAATGAGTTTGGCAGTGTTCTTTCTGTTTCTGTATTATGGAATAGTTTGGTATTATTTCTTCTTTGAAAATCTTGTAGAATTCTGCACTAAAGCCATCTAGTCCTGGGCTTCTTTTGGTTGGAAGACTTTTACTGAATACTTCTATTTCCTTAGGGGTTATGGAGTTGTTTATATAGTTTACCCGATCTTGATTTAACTTTGGTAAAGGGTATCTGTCTAGAAAATCATCCATTTCATTAAGATTTTCCAATATTGTGGAGTAAATCTTTTGAAGTAAGACCTAATGATTCTGCGGATTTTCTGTGTCTGTTGTTATTTCTTCCTTTTCATTTCTGTTGTATTTGATTTGGATACTGTCTCTCCGTCTTTTCATTAGTTTGGCTAAGGGTTTCTCCATCATGTTGGTTTTCTCAAAGTAACAGCTCTTGGTTTCATTGATTCTTTATATTGTTTTCTTGTTTCTGAGTGATTTCATCTCTAATTTTTATTTCTTTCTACCTTTTACACCTCTTTCGTGTGTTTACTTCTCTTTTCTAGCTTTCAGGTGTACTTTTAAATTGCTGGTATGAGAACTTTCTAATTTCTTTCTGGAGCCAATTAGTGCTATGAACTTTCCGTTAGCATTGCTTTGACTGTGTCCCATAAATTCAGGTATGTTGTGCCTTCATTTTCATTACATTCTAGAAAATCTTTAATTTCTTTATTTCTTCACTACCATTGAGTAGAAAGTTGTTCAAGTTCCATGAGTGTGCAGGCTTTCATTGTTTCTGTTGTGGTTGAAGTCCAGACTTACTCTGTACTGGTCTGATAAGGTACAAGGTAGTATTTCAATTCTCTTTTACCTACTGATGCTTGCCTTTGTGACTGACTATGTGATCAATTTTGTAGAAAGTTCCATGTGGTGCTAAAAAGAAGGTATATTCCTTTGTGTTTTGGTAAAATATTCTATAGATGTCTGTTGGGTCCCTTTGATTCATGTCTTTATGTTTCGTTGTTTCTCTGTTTAGTTTTTGTCTGGATGACCTGTCAGTTGGTGAGAGTGGGGTTATGAAGTCTCCCACTATTAATGTGTGGGGTTTGATGTGTGATTTAATCTTTAACAATGTTTCTTTTACAAATGTGTGTGCCCTTGTGTTTGGGTATAAATATTCAGAATTGAGATATCATTTTGGTAGATTTTTCCTTTGATGAGAATGAAGTGTCCTTCCCTATCTCTTTTGATTAAGTTTAGTTGAATGTCTATTTTTATTAGAGATTAGATGGCTACTCCAACTTTCTCCTTGGGTCTGCTTGTTGGGAAATATTTTACAGCTCCTTACTCTGAGGTAATGTTTACCTTTATCACTGCCATGTGTTGCTTGCATGCAGCAGAATGATGGGTCATGCTTTTGCATCCATTCTGTTAGCCTGTGCCTTTTAATTAGGGAATTGGGTCCATTAATTTTGAGAGATATTAATGACCAGTGATTGTTATTTCCTGTATTTTGATGGTGGTGGTGGTGGTGGTGATATGTATGTGTACTTTCATTGTATTTATTGGTATGGAATTACTTATTGTTACCTTCCCCCTTTACTTCAGCCATCAGACTTCTGGCAGCCTCTACTTGGGGGCTAACACCTGGGAGCTAAGACAGATGCTCTCTGTTGACCGGCGGTTCATCTTTGAAGAAGCCACCTGAGTATGCCCACCACCTGAAGATCTTCTGAACCTAGGGACTTTGGCACCTGAACTTTCTTTGTATTATAATCTAGAGACTTGGTTTTGGTTTCTCCTGTGACTATAAAAACTCTGGCTTATTCTGAGTAAAGTGGAACCTTGATTGGGACGCAACTTGGCTTCGTGTTTTCTCTTTGCTTTTCAAACCCTCTATTTCAGGTTCTTTATTTCCTCCTACCTGAGAGAAACCTGTTCGTGAAACTGCGGGCAGTTTCAACTTATATCCTGTGTTTTCTTGGATGTAGTTGTCCATCTTGAGTTGGAGTTTTTCTTCTAGTATTTTCTGCAGTGCTGAATGAGTGGATAGATATTATTTGAATTTGGAATTGTCTTGAAATATCTTGTTTCCTCCCTCTATGGTGATTGAGAGTTTTGCTTGGTATAGTAGTCAAGGTTCAAACTTGTGGGTTTTTTATAAATTGTAAGATATCGCCGGGCAGTGGTGGTGCACACCTTTAATCCCAGCACTTGGTAGGCAGAGGCAGGTGGATTTCTGAGTTTGAGGCCAGTCTGGTTTACAGACTGAGTTCCAGGACAGCCAGGGCTATAAGAGAAACCCTGTCTCGAAAAACCAAAAAATAAAAATAAAAAATAAAATAAAATAAAATAAAATAAAATAAAATAAAATTGTAAGATATCTTTTTAGGACCTTCTAACTTCTAGATTCTCTGTTGAGAAGTCAGGTATAGTTCTGATAGGTCTGTCATTGTATGTTAACTGGCCTTTTATCTTGCTGCTTTTAATATTCTTTCTTTGTTCTGCCGATTTTGTGTTTTGATTATTATGTGGCAGAAGTATTTTCTTTTCGGTCCAGTCTAATGGGTGTTCTATAAGCTTTTTGTATGTTTATAGGCATCTCCCTCTTTAAGTTGGAAAAATTTTCTTCTATGATTTTGTTGAGAATATTTTCTGGGCCTTGAAGCTGGGATTCTTCATCTTCTATTCCTATTATTCTTAGATTAGGTCTTTTTTTCATGGTATCAAAGATTTCCTGGATGTTTTGTGTCAGGAATTTTAGATTTAAATTTTTCTTTGACTGATGTATCAATTTTTTCTACTGTATTGTCTACATTTCTCTTCCATCTCTTGTGTTCTATTAGTGATGCTTGCATCAGTTATTCCTGTTCTCTTCTCTAGCTTTTCCATCTCCAGGATTCCTTCAGTTTGTGTTTTATTTATTGCTTCTATTTCCACTTTCAGGTCTTGCATTTTTATTTCCTTCACCTGCTTAATTGTATTTTCCTGTATTTAAGGAATTACTTCATTGCTTCTCTAAAGGCCTCTATCATCTTCATAAGATTTAATTTAGAACCACTAGGGTGGAGTTTCCTGAGATAGAGAAAGCTTTTTTGTCCTGCCGCTTCTCTGCCTCTTCTGTAGTTCCTACTAGGAGCCACGCCCTTCTGAGCTGCTTCACCTGCCTCACAGACAGAACAAGAAGATTCTAATTAGGCCACAAGATCCTGGCTTACTGGGGGATGGATTCCCTGCCTATATATTTTCAGACTCTGAAATACACATTGGACCTTGATCGGAACCTTTTGACTTGGTCTGGTTATTTCTCTCACAATCTGATTCCCCTATTTTCCCCAGGCCCCTGCTTCTCTTTCAGGAACCTGGTTTGTGAAGTTGGTGGCAGCTACAGTACCTACTATCTGTCTAGAAAAATGTCCATTTCATCCAGAATTTCCAGTTTTGTTGAGTGTAGGCGTTTGTAGTAGGATCTCATGATTTTTTGGATTTCCTAAGTTTCTGTTCTGTCTCCCTTTTAATTTCTGATTTTGTTAATTAAGATACTGTGTCTGTGCCCTCTAGTTTTCTGGCTATGGGTTTATCTATTTTGTTGATTTTCTCAAAGAACCAGCTCCTGGTTTGGTTGATTCTTTGTATAATTCTTTTTGTTTCCACTTGGTTGATTTCAGCCCTGAGTTTGATTATTTCCTGTCTTCTACTCCTCTAGGGTGAATTTGCTTCTTTGTTTTCTAGAGCTTTCAGATGTGCCCTCAGCCTGCTAGTGTATGCTCTCTCCAGTTTCCTTTTGGAGGCACTAAGAGCTATGAGTTTTCCTCTTAGGAATGCTTTCATTGTGTCCCATAAGTTTGGGTATGTTGTGGCTTCATTTTCATTAAACTCTAAAAAGCCTTTAATTTCTTTCTGTATTTCTTCCTTGACCAAGTTATCATTGAGTACAGTGTTGTTGAGCTTCCATGTGTATGTGGGTTTTCTATTGTTTATGTTGTTATTGAAGGCCAGCCTTACTCCGTGGTGATCTGATAGGATGCATGGGATTATTTCAATCTTCTTGTTTCTGTTGAGGCTTGTTTTGTGACCAATTGTATGGTCAATTTTGGAGAAGATACTATGAGGTGCTGATAAGAAGGTACATTCTTTTGTTTTAGGATAAAATATTCTATAGATATCTGTTAAATTCATTTATTTCATAACTTCTGTTAGTATCACTGTGTCTCTGTTTAGTTTCTGTTTCCATGATCAGTCCATTGCAGAAAGTAGGATGTTGAAGTCTCCCACTATTATTTTGTGCAGTGCAATGTATGCTTTGAGCTTTAGTAAAGTTTTTCTGTTTTTGTTTTTTGTTTGTTTGTTTGTTTGTTTTAATGAATGTGAGTGCCCTTGCAATCGGAGCATAGATGTTCAGAATAGAGAGTTCGTCTTGGTAGGTTTTACCTTTGATGAGTATGAAGTGTCCCTCCTTATCTTTTTTGATCACTTTAGGTTGAAAGTCAATTTTATTTGATATTAGAATGGCTACTCCAGCTTGTTTCTTGAGCCCATTTGCTTGGAGAACTGTTTTCCAGCCTTTTGCTCTGAGGTAGTGTCTGTCTTTGACTTTGAGGTATGTTTCCTGTATGCAGCAAAAGGTTGAGTCCTGTTTACATATCCAGTCTGTTAGAATATGTCTTTTTATTTGGGAATTGAGTCCACTGATATTAAAAGATGTTAAGAAAAAAAAGATCATTGCTTCGTGTTATTCTTGTTGTTAGAGTTAGGATTATGTTTTTTGTATCAATCTTCTTTTTAGTTTGTTAAAATATTATTATTGTCTTGCTTTTTCTAGGGTGAATTTGCCTCCTTGTGTTGGAGCTTTCCATTTATTATCCTTTGTAGGGCTGGATTTGTGGAGAGATGTTGTGTAAATTTGTTTTTGTCATGCAATATCTTGGTTTCTCCAACTATGGTTATTGAGAGTTTTGTTGGGTGTAGTATCCTGGGCTGGCATTTGTGTTCTCTTAGGGTCTGTATGACATCTGCCCAGGATCCTCTGGTTTTGATCATCTCTGGTGAGAAATCTGGTATAATTCTAATAGGTCTGCCTTTATATGTTACTTGACCTTTTTCCCTCAATGCTTTTAATATTCTTTGTTTTGTGCATTTGGTATTTTGATTATTATGTGACAGGAGGATTTTTTTTCTGATCCAGTCTATTTGGAGTTCTGTAGGCTTCTTTTATATTCATGAGCATTTCCTTCTTTAGGTTAGGGAAGTTTTCTTCTATAATTTTGTTGAAGATATTTACTGCCCTTAAAGTTGGAAATCTTCATTCCCTTCTATACCTATTATCCTTAGGTTTGGTCTTCTCATTTTGTCCTGAATTTCCTGAACTGGATGTTTTGAATTAGGATCTTTTTAAATTTTGCATTTTCTTTGGTAGCTTTGTCAATGTTTTCTATGGTATCTTCTGCGCCTGAGATTCTCTCTTCTATTTCTTGTATTCTGTTGGTGATGCTTGTATCTATGGCTCCTGATCTCTTTCCTAGGTTTTCTATCTCCAGAGTTGTCTCCTTTTGTGATTTCTTCATTGTTTCTACTTACATTTTTAGATCATGGATGTTTTTGTTTTCCTGTAATTCTTTAAGAGAAATTTGTGTTTCTTCTTTAAAGGCTTCTACCTGTTTACCTGTGTTCTCCTGTATTCTTTTAAGGGAGTTAATCTATGTCCTTCTTAAAATCCTCTATCAGCCTCATGAGAAGTGATTTTGAGATCTGAATCTTGCTTTTCCAGTATGATGGTGTATCCAGGACTTGCTATGATGGGAGAACTGGGTTCTGATGATGCCATGTGGTCTTGGTTTCTGTTGGTAAGATTCTTGTAGTTGCCTTTTGCAATCTGATTATCTCTGATGTTAGATGTTCTTGCTGTCTATGGCTGAATTTTGTTCCTCCTGTGGGTCCATAAGCCTGTGTCAGCACTCCTGGGAGATCTGCTCTCTCCCGGGGGAACTTGTGTACAGAGGGCTCTGGAACAGCCCATGCTCTGGGTGCAGATGGTGACAGGAAAGATCCTGTCCCAACTGCTTCACTGTTCGTGTGTTCTGAGTGTTCCTGGTTGGCCCTGTTCCAAACATTTATTGGAGAGAAAGTGACTATCTCACTTCTGAGCCAGAGAGTGAAAGCACTTCTGGGAGAAGAGGTCTCTCCTGGTGAGACAGTGCACAACAGGCTGTGGACCAGCCTCAGCTCAGGGGTGCAGATCTCCTTTATTTCCATGACATTAACAGTAATACCTGCTGTTCACATACATCAAACCTTATAATCATGCACATCAATATACTTCACTTAGACTATGACATCAATTTCCACAACTCCTTCATGACTTGGTGTATTCACAGGACAAGAGTTCACTATTCCCACTATTTTAATATATTTTGTACTTAGTATAATGTTGGCTGAGAGGAGAATTTTCCCAGTGAATATTGCCTTTTACTTAATCAGTTGTTGACTTCATTTTCTACTTTTATGCTATACTGTACATGTGTATTACTTAGGATTTTATCTTTGCATAATAATGTGAATTTCCTCAATTATTTACTTTATTCAATGTCCATAAGTACTTGTTCTAAAAATCTCGATTCTGGCATTTTTTTCAAGTGAAATATATATAAGGGAATCTATAATATACACTTATACATACATATATGTATGTATAATATATACTTATACATACATATAATTTTAAGTAAACTGTGAAATATTATTTGACTTACTTTATTGTTTTTAGTAGTATGCTTAGTGGGCCTGAGTTAGATTTGATCAAATTATATGTAAATTTTTAAGTCTTTAGCTAAAAAATGGCTTATCATCAAATAGGTAAGAATTGATTGCAATCTCTAGGTAACATTCTTACAGTAAAATATTGACATTATGACTCATATTTTCAAATAGACACAAGTTAAAATACTTTCAAATAACTTCAAATACATAGAATTCTTCATTCAAGTCCAAGGCTCTCCCATGGCATAGAATATTTTCAAAATAAAATAATTCCTTAATTGGGCATTGTCCACATGAGTCTACACATGTTCACATTGTTCACATAGTTCATATTTCATAATAAGTCTAATAGACTTGTTATGGAACTGGAAGAACTGACTTTTAAATACTGAATTTTATTTTTTGAATTTTCCATATGCTGTAGCTCTTTTAAGTCCTATTAAAGTTAGTATATTTTATTCTTGAAACATAAATTTTAATTATTTAAATCATTGTGAAGAGTATTATAAGTATGTTTTAAATAATCATAATACCAAAATTTCTGATTTTTTGACTGATTTATTATTCCTAAAACTGTAAGAGTAACATGCTGATACTTGAAAAGACTGAGAGACTTGCTCACCCCCATTCTATGCCATAATTCTAAAATGTATCATTGTTGTTGGATAAATGTACTTCTTAGAATTAAAATGATGTAAATACACATTAGATTAGTACTATTTTGGATGTGAAAATCTATCAATTCATTATATTTCACTCTCTTTTAAAGGTATATCTACGTTTCTTCTTATATGTACTTTAATTTTAACATTTACAGGTAACGATGTATTCACTTTCCACCTATGGATTAGAGCTGGAAAGGAACAAAGGAAACTCTATAAAGAAATGTCTTAGTAGGTGTTGGTAAATGAGAATATCCCTCCCCCATTAACATTTTTTTAAACAAATTTGGATATTTTCTTTATTTCCATTTCAAATATTATCCCCTTTCCAAGTTCCTCCCCACACCCCACAGAAAACATTCTATCCCATCCCCCTTCCCTCTGCTTCTATGAGGGTGTCCCTCCCACCTACTCCCACCTTCCCGCTTTCCCCAACCCTAGGGCACTTCTGTACCAGTCTTCAAAGGCCAGAAAAACAGGCTTAAGAAAACTACAAAGTTACTTATTGTAAGTAGGTGATTTAATACCCAGCTCTAGGGCTGGTGTAATATATTTTCATGTAAAAAAACATCATTTATAAGAATACTGTGGATTGGATTCTTTTGTCAATTAAGTGGATTTGATACAAATCCTAAAAATTCATAGATTCCTACACCATTAAATTATTCCAACAATATATTTTACTTAAAAATAAAGATTGTGTCCAAGCATTTAATTCATCTCTTTAGGTTCAGAATGTTAAATGGTTCATGTTATTTACTTATTTGATGATTTATTTAATTATTTGTTTACTTGTTTGTTTGTTTGTTTGGTATATGAGTGTTCTTTCTGCCTATAAACCTGCATGCCAAAGAGAGCATCAGATCTCATTATAGAAGGTTGTGAGCTGACATGTGGCTGCTGGGAGTTAAACTCAAGATCTCTAGAAGAGCAGCCAGTGCTCTTAAAAACAGAGCCATCTTTCCAGGACATGGGTTATGTTATTGACATCTCATTTCCTTCCACCCATTTCATCAAAACTATTTCTTACTTACCTTCTCAAGAATCTAAACAATTAGAAATAAAAATGAACAATGATAATATTTGTTCAATATCATGATTACAATAAATTTGGGGGGTTTTCATTATGAAAATATCCTTAAATTATGCCCTTCCCAAGTCTCTCTAATAAAATAAATAAAAATGACTCTTATAATAAGCTAGATAAAGTATGGGTGACATAATATTCATAGGAAAAAACTATATTGAAAGTTATATTAGACTGAAAAGATAGTGATCTTTTGAGAGATACACTAGGGAGTTTGACTAATTGCATTTTATTTTGGTATGTGTGTTTGAATATTGTTAGTAATATTACATGATGCAATGGATGATCATTTTCCTGCATGAGACATTGACTTTGAAAGACCATTTTTTTCTCAACTTTCCCTACATTTATCTATTTTTTTTCTTCAATCAAACCTCATAGATAAAAGTTGCTGGTGAGATGGCTCAGCAGGTAAGACCACTGACTGCTCTTCCAAAGGTCCTGAGTTCAAATCCCAGCAACCACATGGTGGCTCACAACCACACATAATGAGATAAAAGTTATTAGAAAAATTGCATGAAGTTGGATAGGGAAGTAGAGAGGGTTAGGGATGAGTTGGATGAGGGGAAAGAGTATGATCAAAATATATTATGAGAAAAGTACTTATATACTGAAATAAGTAAACAATAAACAATAAAAATACTCTTATACCAGTATACTCTCACTGCAAAATGTGGATCATGTCACAGGGATTCTTTTGAGAATTCTATTTATCAGACTCCTCAGATTCACTGAATGAGTGATTAGACTTATTTTCACTAACTTCTCTTATTACTATTTTCACACTTCTATGTGTTTTTCTTTCCAGGAAAATATGAATGAGCAGATTAATTAGTTTCAAAAATAATGAATAGGATCGACATTAAAAGTCATATATATAAAAGAAAACTGAGCAGCCAGCCGGGAGGCACAGGCCCTACAAGTTGCAGGGGAGCCGCAGGGCAGCAGGGACAGGATCCTCTCAGTTTCCAAATGACAGGTGGATCAGTGACCTTCTCTGCCCCTTCCCTGCAAGTGGAGGGCCTGCCTCCTGGGTCCGCCTTGACCCAGAGTCTCCAGTGAGAGCCGCCATTTTCTCTCCTGTGAGTTTCTAAGACCAGAGCAGCCAGCTGGGAAGCACAGGCCCCACGAATCTCAGGGGTCTTGCAGGGTGTCAGGGACAGGACAAGCTCTGGTCAGAGTCACTAAGAACATCTATCACCAAAAATCAAGAGATGGTGAAAGGCAAATGCAAGAATCCTACCAACAGAAACCAAGACTACTTGGCATCATCAGAACCTAGTACCCCCACTGCAGCAAGTCCTGGATATTCCAAAACACCAGAAAAACAAGAATTGGATCTAAAAGCATATCTCACAATGCTGATAAAGAAACTTAAGAAGGACACGAATAACTCCCTTAAAGAAATACAGGAGAATATAAGTAAACAAGTAGAAGCA
>NW_022196910.1:56619260-56632154 GCF_008632895.1 Mastomys coucha | reverse complement strand
TCAAGAAGAAGGAAGACCAAAAGGTGGACATTTCATTCCTTCTTAAAAGGGGGTACCAAATACCCACGAAAGGAGTTGCAGAGATTAACTATGGAGCAGGGACTGAAGGAGGGGTAAGCCAGCCTAAATATAGCTATCTCCTGAGAGGCTCTGACAGCACCTGACTAACACAGATGTAGAGGCTCACATCCATCCATCAAACTGAGTACAGGGTCGCCAGTGAAGGAGTTGGAGAAAAGACCAATGGAGCTGAGGGGTTTGCAGCTCCTTAGGACGAACAACAACATGAACTAAGTAGTACCCTCAGAGCTCCCAGGGTCTCAACCACCAACCAAAGACTGCACATGGAGGGGTCTGATTGTTCAGGCAGCATGTATATAGTAGAGGATTGCAAATTCTATCATCAATAGGAGGAGAGGACCTTGGCCCTGTGAAGGTTCTGTGCCCCAGTGTAGGGGAATTCCAGGGCCAGAAAGTGGGAGAGGGTGGGTTGGCAGGCATGGGGAAGTGGGAGGCAACAGGGGTTTGTTTTGTTGTTTTTGTTTGTTTCTTTGTTTTTTGGAGAGGAAACTGGGAATGGAGAAATTTACATGTAAATAAAGAAAATATAAAAAAAAACAAAAAAAAAGAAAACTAAGGGCAAGAGAGATGATTAAGTCTCATTTAATACTAAATATATAACTTTTTAACAATAATGCTATTAGAGAAACAAGAATTGAATTGTAAGGATAACTTTCACAGAAAGTTATTAGTAGAAAAAATAACTAATACCTCCTGACAGTTTAAGTTCTATGCCAATAAACTGTAGATTCCCTTCTGCACACCTCATTTAAGATGAATGAATTCTCATTTTGACATCATATTCACAGTAGTAATAATTTATTAAGGACTTTGTTCATCTCAATCATCAAAGACTTATATATTTTATTTCATTTTACCATTCTAAAATATTTGTAAAACTTCTATTCTTATTCTCAATTGAAGCAATGAGGTTCAGATTTGGCAATTTTCATTAATTTATACAAATATCAAATCTTAGATATCAGCAGATTACCTACTATTAAAGAATATATTTCCAAAAGAGCACTAAAAGTCCATCAAATACAGAATGAGAATTATGGAGATAATAAATCTCTATTTTTAACCAACAGAAAATATGTAAATTAGCATGTCATGCCACATTTCAAAACATAATTACAATAAATCTTAAATTTGACAAAGTTGAGCTCTGAATTGATGTTTAACTTTTAGAGACTTCCACCTCCCTCCTCCTGATCAGCTTACCTGTGATTATATACAGCTTCTTAGAATAGCTACAAGAGTGCATGCATCGTCCATTGCTATTTCTTTAAAAACTCCCTCCCCCAGGTCTCAAATTTGGGATTCATTGGAAATGTTTTCATCTACGTTTCCTCATGTTATCCAAAGTGAGTTTATTCCTTTGATTGCTGAGAGATAAGGAAGAATGAAGGTGAACAAAGAAACCGTTGGAGGAGATGTTTTAAAATAATCAAGATTTATTCATTATCTCATATCACAATGAATAATTAAAGTTTTATCCATTGTCTCTGCTACTGGCTCAAGGGACCAATTCACTGAGTAAAAATTGCCAACAAGAGAATGTACAACAAGGGAATATCAACCATAATTGCATTAGTATGAAAACAAAAGAAAGAAGCTTGGGGACACGGTCCAGTGAAGCAAAGTAAGATCACTCAGAAAAAAGAAAATCATACTGATTCTCAATGCAGTTTAAAATCTGCCTACCTTTAAATTTTTTTCTCTTTGATTTTGTTTTATTAGATATTTTCTTTATTTACATGTAAATTTCTCCTTTCCAAGTTTCCCCTCCAAAAAACAAACAAAAACAACAAAAACAAATCCCTATTGCCTCCCCATGCCTGCCACCCCACCCTCTCCCACTTTTTGGCCCTGGCATTCCCCTACACTGGGGCACAGAACCTTCACAGGGCTGAGGTCCTCTCCTCCTATTGATGATCAAATTTGCAATCCTCTGTTATACACATGCTGCCAGAATAATCAGACCCATCCATGTGCAGTCCTTGGTTGCTGGTTGACACCCTGGGAGCTCGGAGGGTACTAGTTAGTTCATATTGTTGTTTGTCCTAAGGGGCTGCAAACCCCTCAGCTCCATAGGTCTAACTCCTTCATTGAGGACCCTATACTCAGTTCAATGGATGGCTGTGAGCCTCTACAAAGGACTTGAGCCTGGCACCATGAAGAAAGCCTATGGGCTATTGGCAAAGCCTAGTTGTAGCAGAAGAGAGCAGAGTTTTGAAGATGCCAGTACTATGAGATGACCACAAAGAACAGCAGCGGCAGTGGAGAACAGACAGCTGGAGCCTAGAAGACAAGGTGTGTGTTACAAAGGGCAGAGCTGGAGAAGTGACCCAAACCCTTGAAGGAGCCCAGAAGATTGTGAATGGATCCCAGACATTAGACAGTTCAAGTTTGATTTTGCTTTTGATTGTGACTGTACTCATAGATTAAGCACATGCTTAACTACAATATTTTTCCCTCTTGAAGGAAGAAAGTATTTTAGTGGAGCCAACAGTTAAGAGACTTTGAATTGTAAAAAGACTTTGAATTTTAAAAGATATTGGATATTTTAAAGGGATTGAAATTTTAATATGTAAAAGACTGGGACTTTTAAAGTTATCTAGATCTTGGGGATGAATAAGAAAGTAAAGGTTGGGGCTGGTGAGATGGCTCAGCAGGTAAGAGTACCAACTGCTCCTTAGTTCAAATTCCAGCAACCACATGGTGGCTCACTACCACCCTAGTGATCTGATGCTCTCTTCTGGTGTGTCTGAAGACAGCTACAATGTACTTATAATAATAAATAAATCTTTGGGCCAGAGCGAGCGGGGTTGACTGAAGCAAGCAGAGGTCCTAAAAGTCAATTCTCAAAACAAGCAGATGAAGGCTCAAAACTATCAGTACAGCTACAGTGTGTACTCATATACATAAAGTAAATAAACTCTTTAAAAAAAAGAAAGTAAGGGTTGAGACTTAATAGTGATGTGTTTGTGTGTCAAGTTGACAAGGGGTCAATTGTATTGGCTGGTTTTGTGTGTCAGCTTGACACAAGCTGAAGTTATTGCAGAGAAAGGAGCCTCCCTTGAGAAAATGCCTCCATGAGATCCAACTGTAAGGCACTTTCTCAATTAGTGATCAAGGGTGGGAGGGTCCATTGTGGGTGGTGTCACCCCTGGGATGGGAGTCCTAGGTTTTATAAGAAAGCAAGCTGAGCAAGCCAGGGGAAGCAAGCCAGTAAGGAACATCCCTCCATGGCCTCTGCATCAGCTCCTGCTTACTGACCTGCTTGAGTTCCAGTCCTGACTTCCTTTGGTAACGAACAGCAGTGTGGAAGTGTAAGCTGAATAAATCCTTTCCTCCCCAACTTGCTTCTTGGTCATGATTTTTGTGCTGGAATAGAAACCCTGACTAAAACAATATTTTAATTAAAAATGAGCTTTATAATATTTGCTTTGTGTTTTCATCCTTACTTTTTTGAGAATTAAAGGGAACTCATGAGGAAGTTTTTTTTTCTTTTTTGCAAAAATATAGCATTGCTTCCATAATGGAAGACTAACTATTCAGATTAAATACAAAGTTGTTAGATTTATTTTATTGAAGTTATTAGGGTTAAGCTACATGACTTCTATCTGCCCTGTTTAATACTAATACCCGGTAAGCAATATAATGTCTGTGGCATAAGTTCTCCATTATTATGTGATATTACTGTCTGTCTATAACAGGAGCTGGACATCTTAGCAGTAGGTAACTATTAAAAATGACAATGGATGAAGAAATTCTCCAATTCTTTTGCATTAATAATATTTTAAATAACACATAACATGAGTTTATTTAAAACACAAAATATTCTTACATACATTGTATAATTATACATTAAAAATGTATAATGCCCATTAGAAATGTAATTTTAAAATTTCCCAAAATATGAAATATATGTTATGACATTCTTCAGATTATTTTTGGCATTCAATTTTACCTTGTATCTATATATTGCATAAGATCCCCTCACATAGATTAAGCACATAGTTAACTGCAAGAAAGATCTCTAGTATCATATAGAAGTAAAATAAATTGCTTTATATATATGAATATATATATATGTGTGTGTGTATGTATATTGGAAGGGTCTTACTATGTACCTCTTGCTGAACATAACTCACTATGTAGACCAGACTGGCCTTGAACTCATGGAAATATGCCTGTCTCTCTATATAATATTCTTAATCCTTCCATATGAACAGAAATATGGCTAGGAACTGCACTATAAAACCTTCTGTCTTACTGAGCCACCAACCAGGCAGCATACACTAGCTGTTATGGGGCCCCCAACACTTATACAGTAGAGAACTACCTGGTCTGGCCTCAGTGAGAGAAGATGCACCTAACCCTCAAGAGACTTGAGACCCCAGGGAGTGGGAAGGCCTGGTGGAGTGAGGACATCCTCTTGGAGATGGGGGAGGAGGAATGTGGTGAGGAATAGTTGGAGGGGCAGACCAGGAAGGAGATAACAACTAGACTGTAAAAAAATAGATTAAGGATAATTAAAAAAAAAAAACTTCTGTCTTCAATCATAATAATTCTTTAATTTCCAGGGAAATATGTATGATGACATACCTGTTTGGAAATCACAGCAATACAGGAAGATAAAAACATTGTAAGCCAATGAGCTGATGCAATAAACTCACTTTCCCATCAGCCAAGCTTAATTTTCCTAATAAACACATGGACTCTACACTCGGGACATAATTTATTCTTAATTATCTGGGGATTGGTTAAATCTGCATGAACTATTTTGCAAAGAATGCTTTGTGAAGATCAGTATCTTAATTTTATTCATCTGTACATCTCAAGGGCACAGAGAAGATGAACAATTAAATGAAAGCATTTTAATATCTTTACATATCAGCAAACTTTATTTGCTTCTGATGAGAGTATAACATGTTGCATCCATTATGGAAATCAATGTGGAGGTTTCTCAAAAAACTAAAATTAAAACTAGCACATGACTCAACCATACAATTCCTGAGCATATACCTAAAAGACTCTAAATACTACCACAGAAGTACTTGAGCATTCATCTTATTTTTGCTCAACTCACAATTTCAAGAAAATGAAACCAGCTTAATTGTTCAACAAGAGATGAGTATGTGCTACAATCAAAAACTGGAATTTTATTTAATCATAAATTAAAAATTAAATAGTAAAACATGTAGGAAAGGAACTTGATCTGGAGATTATTATGTTGAATAAAGTAACTCAGGCTCAGGAAAAAAGCAAAACTTTGTTGTTCTCAGGCATAGCCTATTTTAATTTTTATATGTGCAGAAGTCTAGAGCACATATATATGCATGCATATATTCATATATGGCTGTGAATGTGCATCTACGCCATATAATTGGGAAGGTACCACAGGCGGCAAAAAAGAGGCTTTAAAGACACAGAGGATGAAAGAATATATATGACATAAAAGCAAAAGAGACTTAGTAGGGAAGAAAGGTTAGAGGTTGGGGTTGGTTGGAAGAGAAGTAGGGAGGAAGATAAAAATGGAAATTATGAATGAAAATACCATAATGAAACCAATTACTGGTGTTCTAATTTTTAAAATGAAGCATCAGATAGAATATATTTAGTTAAAAAATTAAAGTTCAAACTAACACAAAGTTATGAGGTATAAGTGTCTACACAATAGTATATAGTAGTATATACTACTATATACCAAATTTTAAGTATATATAATATATATATGTGTGTGTGTGTGTGTGTGTGTGTGTGTGTGTGTGTGTGTGTGGTCCTTACACAATAAGAGTTTAGCATACTATGTTTTAAAATTTTTATATTTTCTGCCTGCCCTTATAAGTGTTGCAGGTATGGCTGCTGTGCATCAGTAGGTGGCAGAGAGAAGAGACTATTTCTTTTTGTTTGTTTGGTTGGTTTTGGTTTTTTGAGACAGGGTTTCTCTGTGTAGCCCTGGCTATCCTGGAACTCACTCTGTAGACCAGACTGGAGAGAGGCTATTTCTACACCTAGTGTTCTCGTCTATAAACATCTAAATGATTAATAGCCTAATATCCCCCCCCCAAAAAAAAAGCGAGCCTGAGACAATTATCAGTCCAGCACTAGGGGGCACGGATAGAGGGCTAGCCTGAGATGACTGCCAAGCAGGCCCTGGCAGCTCCCAGGACCAGGAGCAAGCTGCAGAATAGAAGAATCCTACCTGATACTGAGATGAGAGGGAGCCTGAGACAGAAGACTCTCACATGAGGTCACTTGGGCAGGCCAGGTGAGGAGCCAGCCTGAGATGACTACCAGACCAGTGCCATGGGGCCTGGGTAGGAGGCTAGTCTGAGACAGACCACTAGTTGTTCACTATGAAGGCTGGGTTCGGGCCGGAGCTGGGCCGGGGCCAGACCATGCCCAAGATGGCCTTGCCAAATACCATAATGCTCGAACAGTGCATAGCACTCCTGAGACCACTCCTGAGATGACCCCAGACACTCAGAGACCCATGGACCACTAAGAGGAGCAAGTAAGTGATGGAGAAATGGAAGAGAAGGAGAAGGGTGTGAGCACTGTGAAGACAGGCAGAACTGGAGACTCAAGAGTAGTGAGGAGCATCCTGATGTGAATAGCCAGTTATGCTGAGACCATGGAATGCTGCCACATCTGGGTCCTTGGCCCTAAAGCAGCAGAGGTCTGTTATCACCAAAGTTCAGGTGGATGTGCCTGGGCTGGGTTGCCACCTACGGACATGTTGATGTCTGGGGTCTATGCATAACTGGCTACAACCCTAGCCTGGACATCATGGAAGAGCTGACCCTGCCAATAGCCAGCTGTGGTACTCAGGAGAGCCCCTGAGAGCACATTGCAGGAGTTGCAGGTAAACCAACCTCTGAGGATATGAGTGTGGGAGAGCTGGTCCTGCCACTCATCTGGGCAGTGGTGTCAATGAGGGAGAGATACCTTCCTGCCCCTCTTGCCCATTGCCATCTACAGCAGGAAGCAGAGCTGGCCCTGGGGTTACAAGAGCAGGAGAGCTGACCCTGCACCCCACCTTGGAAGCACAGTAGAGCTGGCCTTGGATGTGGAAGTTGTGGGTGAGCCAGACTGTATTTCTGAGTATGGGAGAGCTGGTCCTGCCTCTTGTCTGCTAAGTGGTGGCATCAGTGAATGAGAGATTCCCCTTCCCTCCCTATTGCCCTCACCACCAAGGGTGAGCAGAAGAGTTTGCCTGAAGGGTTTCTGAAAGCAGGAGATCTGTCCCTGCCACTCACTTATTCCAGCACTCTGAAGAGCAAGGCCTCACCTGGGCAGCACAATAGAACTGCCCCTGATGGCTGAGTAGTGAGTCAGAACTCCGTGAGGCTGTGAGTGTGGGTGAGCTGGTCCTGCCTCTGGTCTGTTGGGCAATGGCACTCCTCCCCCTCGTCCTTCACCTTTTATAGCAGGCAGAGAGTTGACCCAAGTGTTAGCATTCTGTCTAAACTCCACCCCACAGTTACCTGGCAATAGCCAGGTATGCTCCTCCCCACAGTTACCTGGCTACAGCCAGGCAGGCCTGACTAACTATAAAAGGGGCTGCTTGCCCCTTACTCCCTCTCTTACTCTTGTTCTATTGCTCTCTTGCCCTCTTCCCTTCTTGATCCTGCTCTGTCCCTTCCTCCCTCTCCCCATTCCCTTCCCACCCCCTCTCTCCATGTGCTCATGACCTGCCTCTACTCTTCTACTTCTGTTTTCAGTCTCTGTCTCTCTCTCTGTCTCTCTCTGTCTCTCTCTGTCTCTCTCTGTCTCTCTGTCTCTCTCTGTCTCTCTCTGTCTCTCTGTCTCTCTCTGTCTCTCTCTGTCTCTCTCTGTCTCTCTCTGTGTCTCTGTCTCTGTCTCTGTCTCTCTCTCTCTCTCTCTCTCTCTCTCTCTCTCTCTCTCTCTCTCTCTCTCTCTCTCTCTCTCTCTCTCTCTCTCTCTCTCTCTCTCTCTCTCTCTGCCTTTCTCTGCCTCTACTACCCTCTTAACTGCCTCCCCATGCCCTGAATAAACTCTATTCTATATTCTATACTATACTGTCATGTCCTCAGGGGGAAGGGATGCCTTGGCATAGGCCCACTGAAACATCCCCTTCCCCATAACTCACCACACCTCCATAGAACATATCCCTTCTCTATCTTTTTATAAACACATCACCCAGGATCACAAGAGTGGGAAAACTGTCCATGTCCCTCACCATCCACAATGCTTGGGAGAGAGGGCCCTACCCCTTTCTTAGGCACCATGGTAATTCTGGCCAAGATGGTAAAGTTGTGGATTAGCTGCCCTGAGGGTGTGAGAGTGGGAAAGCCAGTGAGCTGACCAGCTCAGATACCTCTCAGGCCCAGATCCAGGGCTTTGAGTTGGTCCAACACAAAATCTATTCCATTGGTGAACTACTGGAGTACATGAAGAAGCCAGGTCTGCAGATCTAAAACTACAGGATCTCCATGACACAAGGCACATGGCAGGGTGTCTAAGAGAAGTCCCATTGAGGTTCCAGTATTGATAGAATAGCAAAAGCCAGAGACCTCATACCAGACCAACCAGTCATGGCAATGAACATTCGCAAGCAAAAATGTATAGACCAAGAGTATACCATGGGACACAGTACACAGCAGCTTCCATAACAATATTTCGTTTTCTTTGGTTTGGGGGAAGATTGCAAGTGGAGGGGGAAATGAGTGGGATTGGGGTGCATAATATTACATTCACAGGGAACTTATAAAAGGTTTTTTTTAAGTGACATGACTACCTGGGCATAGAAACTCAGAAGCAGTAATTTTTTAGACTCATGCTTTGAATATTAAAAGTCCCTCAAAAGCAATCTATTTTCCAAAAGAGATATTGGGTGTATTATATTATTTTCTTTTTTCATCAGTTGCTTTTGTTTTATTTAATATTAAGAAACTAATCTGGAAACTAATTAGCTTTTAATTTTGTTTCTCTTACTACACAAATAATGGGTTTGATCATAGAAGTCTGTGTGTGTGTGTGTGTGTGTGTGTGCATGCGTGGGTGTGTATGTATATGATTATTTATTTCTTTTATTAGACATTTTATTTATTCACATTTCAAATATTATCCCCTTTCTCTTTACCCCTCTAAAAACCCCCTATCCTTTCCCCCTTCCCGTGCTCATCAACCCACCCACTCCTGCTTCTTGGTCCTGGCATTCTCCTACATTGGGGGATAGAGCCTTCACAGGATCAACAGCCTCCCCTCTACTAGGCCATCCTCTGCTACATATGCTGCTGGAGCCATTAGTCCCACCATGTGTACTCTTTGGTTGGTGTTTTAGTCCCTGGGAGCTCTGAGGGTACTAGTTAGTTCATATTGTTGTTCCTCCTATGGAACTGCAAACCCCTTCAGATCCTTGTGTCTTTTCTCTAGCTCCTTCAATGGGGACCCTGTGCTCAGTCCAATGATTGGCTGAGAAAATCCACCTCTGTATTTGTCAGGCACTTGCTGGCATCCACAATAGTGTCTGGGTTTGGTGACTGTATATCGGATGGATCCCAAGGTGGAGTTGTCTCTGGTTGATCATTCCTCAGTCTCTGCTCCAGAATTTGTCTCTGTAATTCCTTCCATGGCTATTTTGTTCCCCCTTCTAAGAAAGACCACACTTTGGTCTTCCTTCTTCTTGAGTTTCATGTGGTTTGTGAATTGTATCTTGGGTATTCCAAGCTTCTGGGCTAATATCCACGTATCAGTGAGTACATACTATGTGTGTTCTTTTGTGATTGGCTTATTTCACTCTGGATGATATTTTCTAGTTCCATCCATTTGCCTACAAATTTTATGAATTCATTGTTTTTAATAGCTTAGTAGTACTCCATTGTGTAAATGTACACATTTTCTGTATCCATTCATCTGTTGAGGGGCATCTGGGTTGTTTCCAGCTTCTGGCTATTATAAATAAGGCTGCTATGAACATACAGGTGCCATTATTTGTCACGACCACCCTCGAACCGGCAAGGATGATGCGACACACACTCAAGATCTTCTCCTGCGGTTTATTCAGGAAACCTTTTACATTCTTCTGACTTCTTCTTCTGACTGCTTCTGACTTCTTCTGACCCTGGGGAGAGCCAACCCCCAGGTTAAATACTGTATGGTCAGCCACTCAGGTAAAGCCACGTGGCGTAATCTTACTGGCTCACACAGCAAAAAATGAGCCAGTTGACCCGCCCATAACCATGAAAGGGCTTGTTTACCCCTTGAGCACTCGCCTTCGACTGGCAGGGGTTGGAGGCCCATACCATCTTTGAGGTGCAGCGTTCCTCAGCTCTCCACACTTATTACATGTTGGAGCATCTTCTGGGTATATGCCCAGGAATGGTATTGCTTGGTCTTCAGGTAGAAAATGTCCAATTTTCTGAGGAATAACCAAACTGATTTTCAGAGTAGTTATACCAGCTTGCAATCCCACCAGCAATACTGGAGTGTTCCTCTTTCTCCATAACCACTCCAGTATCTGCTGTCACCTGAGTTTTTGATCTTACCCATTCTAACTGGTATGAGGTGAAATCTGAGGGGTATTTTAATTTGCATTTCTCTAATGACTAAGGATGTTGAACATTTCTTTAGGTGCTTCGCAGCAATTCAATATTCGACAGTTGAGAATTCTTTGTTTAGCTATATACCCCATTTTTAATAGGGTTATTTGGTTCTCTGAAGTCTAACTCATTGAGTTCTTTGTATATATTGGATATTAGTCCTCTATCAGACGTAGGATTGGCAAAGATCTTTTCCCAATATGTTGGTTACCATTTTGTCCTATTGAAAGGGTCCTTTGCCTTACAGAAGCTTTGCAATTTGATGAGGTCCCATTTGTCAATTCTTGATCTTAGAGCATAAACTATTGGTGTTCTGTTCAAGAAATTTCCCCCTGTATACATGTGCTCGAGGTTCTTCTCCACTTTCTCTTCTATTAGTTTCAGTGAATCTGGTTTTATGTGGAGGTCCTTGGTCCACTTGAACTTGAGCTTTGTTACAAGGTGTGGTATTCTGCCACTCTGCCCTTTTGCGGGTTCCGGAAGCGAAAGAAAGCCGTGACAGGCCTGGGGCGTGAAACACCAGTGACTGGCCCCTGAGATCTAACGTGGACAATGCAGCTCGGAACATCAAAAGAACTGAAACTAAATGAAACTCAGCCTGTCTCTGCCAGAACTCCCCGTTCGAAGTGCTCTTTTGTATACAGACTGGTATGCTGTTTTCCTGCTATCACATCTATGCTAAAAACCAAGAATTGTTTCGGTTTCAATCCTGCATCTTGCTTTGAAATTAATAAAGGGTGAACTGTGGACTCCTTCCCCCTTTGCTTGGGAGCAATTTGGTTTCTGTAAAGCAGCCCCAACAGGCTGCAAGCTGGAGCTGGACACCCGCGGTGAGGAACTGACTGCAGCCCCTTAGATCAAAGACTGACAGGTCTCATGACTATGTTAAAAGCTTACCAGATCTTCCTTTCAAGATCCTCCTCCGGTCTGGTGTTTATGGATTTTCCCGTGTTTATGTTACACGGGCAGGTTTCGATTTCCCCTGGGTCTAGTTCCTGAGTGTGACTATTTAAACTCAGTGATCCTATGGTAAACACACATCTCTCGATACAGCTACATGGCGTCCGTGTCCATTTTTCTCTCTTACCCACTTGCGTTTACAGGTACTCAATAATCTCCAGTACAAAAAGCACCCAACGGAGCGGGGGTCCTATGCCCAGATTTGCCAGTCAAGCCGGCAACAAGGACATAAGAATGGATCGATTTGCATTCTTCTACATGCTAACCGCCAGTTGAACCAGCACCATTTGTAGAAAATGGTGTTAGATTTTGTCAAATGCTTTCTCAGCATCTAATGTGATGATCATATGGGTTTTTTTTCCTTTTAGTTTGTGTATATAATGGATTACATTGATGGATTTCCATATATTGAACCATCCCTGAATTCCTGGGAAGAAGCCTACTTGGTCATGATAGATGATGATTTTGATGTGTTCTAGGATTCGGTTTGTAAGAATTTTAGTGAGTATTTTTGCATCTATATTCATAAATTGCTCTAAAGTTCTCTTTCTTTGTTGGGTCTTTGTGTGGTTTAGGTATCAAAGTAATTGTGACTTCATAGAATGAATTGGATAGAGTAACCTTCTTTTTCTATTTTGTGGAATAGTTTGAGGAATATTGGTATTAGATCTTCTTTGAAGGTCTGATAGAATTCTGCACTAACACTTGTCCTGAGTTTTTTTGGGTTGGGAGAATATTAATGACTGTTTCTGTTTCATTACCAGATATGGGACTGTTTAGATCGTTTATCTGATTTTAATTTAATTTGGTACCTCTTATCTGTCTAAGAAATTGTCCTTTCATCTAGGTTTTCCAGTTTTTTGAGTATAGGCTTTTGTAGTAGGATCTCATGATTTTTTGGATTTGCTCAGTTTCTGTTATTATGTCTCCCTTTTAATTTCTGCTCTTGTTAATTAGGATACTGTCTCTGTGCCCTCTAGTTAGTCTGGCTAAAGGTTGATCTATTTTGTTGACTTTCTCAAAGAACCAGCTCCTAGTTTGGTTGATTCTTTTGTATAGTTCTTTTTGTTTCCACTTGGTTGATGTCAGACCTGTGAATATTTCCTGTTGTCTACTCCTCCTGGGGGAATTTGCTTCTTTTTGTTCTAGAGCTTTCAGATGTGCTATCAGGCTGCTAGTGTATGCTCTCTCCAGTTTCTTTTTGAAGGCTCTCAGAGCTATGAGATTTTCTCTTAGCACTGCTTTCATTGTGTCCCATAAGTTTGGGTATGTTGTGGCTTCATTTTCATTAAACTCT
>NW_022196910.1:56574496-56575138 GCF_008632895.1 Mastomys coucha | reverse complement strand
CAGGCTATTGTAAATGCTTTGGCTGCCCTCCAGAAGTAATGCCCTATTACTGAACACACGACAGAGTCGAGTCAGAAAACATAGAGAAATGAAACTGGTGCTCACCTGGAAGCTTCATCACTTTTAGCTAACTGTCATAGCTCTGCAAGGTACCACGATTGCTATGGCAATCATCACTCTTATCCAGCTGTAAACCTTGAAAGCTACCACACTTGAAAAGATATGAACACTAGTGTGATAGTGGCATGAATGTTATGAAGCTTCATCACTTTTAGCTAACTGTCATAGCTCTGCAAGGTACCACGATTGCTATGGCAATCATCACCCTTATCCAGTTGTAAACCTTGAAAGCTACCACACTTGAAAAGATATGAACACTAGTGTAATAGTGGCATGAATGTTATGAGTAACCAACTATTTTCTGGCTGGACTTAAGGCCACTCCACAAAATGTAACTCATGCCCAGTATTAATGAGTTTTGGTAGGTCATAGGTCATATGAGAGAACCTATTACTATTATGCTAAATACATATAACATTTAATACATGTAATATTAAAAAACTACTAAAGAATAAAACTGAATCCTAAAGACTTATTAATTATACCCATAGATAAATTTATCTCTCAATCCTCATCTGAGAA
>NW_022196910.1:56557739-56571639 GCF_008632895.1 Mastomys coucha | reverse complement strand
TATTTGAGCAGTTGTCCTGGACTCTTCCTCCTCTCTTACCTTGCATTGAAAAAAGTGACATTTGACAGCTGAACTTTTATCAAGAATATAGGGTAAACTTAGGTATCTAAGATCTCCTTTTATCAATTAAATCTATTGTTTAACAATTTAACAAGCATATGCATACAGTCTGATTACTCCCATCCTCTACCCTCTCATATCCCTTTCTGCCCACCCCAATCAAACTTCCTGACCTCTACAGATATTTTGCCAATGTTCATGTCTTTTGGTTTACTGCAGGGATCAGGGGAAAGGAAAGGCAAAGAGAAAGAACCAATAAGGAGGGTATTTTAATATAAAACCTGATACAATTAAATATACATCAAATATATATATACATACAACATATATGCAATTTGATATATATCAAAAAGTATTTACATTTAGGTACTGTCTTTGAATATATTTATATTTTATTACCTATGTAATAAGTTAAATACAGAATTTTTTGAAAATTCTGAATTGTCAGTCAGTTATTGATTTGTCCTTAGAATTTGGCTAATAAAACTATTGCATCTTATTGTCCCCAAGGACACAACTCCCAAGGTTGCTGCAGTTTGGTATTCTGCCAAAATTTAGTGATTATGACATTCATTAATCATGTTTGAGTTTGGCCACAAAGGACTCTTCTGTTTATCATCTATATATCTGTTAAAGATTAGCATAATAAAACAACCACCTTTCTGCACAATTTAAAATTCTTTTTGGTCCAGAGAAGTTGGAAATTGTCTACCAAAATACTCTGAAGATCATTTTATATGTCTTTATTTCAGTTTTAAGACATTAAATTGGTTACTGAGTTTAGGGTAGAATATAAACTTTATGGGACCCTGTTAACCAAAAGAGCATTATCTTCTGCAAAATAATTCTCTATAGCCATGGTCATCTTTGTAAGGTTTGTGCACACATTTGATCACATTTTCAGTTTCACCTTCATGAAAACCAAGATTATAGATCAACTGAAGTCATGATAGCCTTCCAGAAGTGTAAGTATGCTTTAGTTTGATTACTTCCATTTCTTTCTCTCTATCATTCTATTTCCTTATCCTCTATAGTAATCACACTTACTAATTTAAAAATAGGAGGTAGAAAAAATTCAATATCAGCATTGCTAGATAAGAAAACATATTTAAATGTCATTTTCTGTTCTACAAAAATTAAAAATGAAGGAACAAGATTCATTTGAAATAATTTTTACATGCATCCTTAGGAAGAATATAGTCATATCTTGTTCACTTCATCTGTCCTAATAATTTAATCTATACCAACCACATCATAGATTTCCAAGAAAAATCCTCTAATAAGTTCATGAGTACTATTGCAGACAGGGTAATTTTAGAGGCAAACAAAAGTGGCTCACAATGGCACTTTCACCAACCTGAATACAAATGGAAATTGTGATATCCTTCATGAAATCTCCAAATAATTTGTGATATTGTCACTTTTGAAAACTGAACTTGAAATCTTCAACACTGAAAATAGACCTAACCTGAATTGATTGATCAGAACATTCATTCTGTACATAGGTTCAAAGGGGAAAAGACATTTCTCATCAGACTAGAAAGATAGCTTTCAGATCTGTAAGTCTTCTGTAAGTTAGGAAACAACATGACAAGCTAAGAGCAGAATTTTCATGTTTGGTCTAAATTCCCAAATGATATATAAAAGGATACTATCTTGATCCTATTGAAGCATATCTGATTTTTCAACTAATTGTTTCTTCCCCTGTGCTTGAATTATTTCTCTTCTTCTGTAGAGCCTTTACTTGTAACAAGTCTTAATCCAACAACTTTAAGAAATTAGACTTCTTCCAGGGTATATTTCATAAAAAATAAGAGTGCCCATTGTGCTGGAGCAACTATTTATTTTTAATTTATTTTTTATTATTAGATATTTTCTTTATTTACATTTCAAATGTTATCCCATTTCCTCATTTTCCCTCAGAAACCCCCCCATCGCATCCCTCCTCCCCCTTATCACTAATCTACCCATTCCTGCTTCCCTATCTTGACATTCCCCTACACTGGGGCATCAGGCCTTCACAAGACCAAGGGCTACTCCTCTCATTGATGTCCCACAAGGCCATCCTCTGCTACATATGCAGCTAGAGCCTTAAATCACTCCATGTGTACTCTTTGGTTGGTAGTTTGTTCCATGGGATCTCTGGGGGTACTAGTTGGTTCATATTGTTGTCCCTCCTATGGGGCTGCAAACTCCTTCTGCTTCTTGGATCCTTTCTCTAGCTCATCAATTGGGAACCCTGTGCTCAGTCCAATGGATGGCTGTGAGCATCCACCATTGTATTTGCCATGCACTAGCAGAGCCCCTAAGGAGACAGCTATATCAGATTCCTGTCAGCAAGTACTTGTTGGCATCCACAATTGTGTCTGGGTTTTGTAACTGTATATGGGATGGATCCCCAGGTGGGATGGTCTCGGGATGGCCTTTCCTTCAGATCATGCTCCACACTTTGCCTCTGTATCTCTTCCCATGAGTATTTTGATTCCCCTTCTGAGAAGGATTGAAGTATCCACACTGTGGTCTTCCTTCTTCTTGAGCTTCATGTGGTCTGTGAATTGTATCTTGGGTATTCCAAACTTCTGGGCTAATATCCTCATATCATAGAGTGCATACCATGTGTGTTCTTTTGTGATTGTGTTACCTCACACAGTATGATACTTTCTAGTTCCATCCATTTGCCTAAGAATTTAATGAACTCATCATTTTTTAATAGCTGAGTAGTGCTCCATTGTATCCACTCCTCTATTGAGGAACATCTGGGTTGTTTCCAGCTTCTGGCTATTATAAATAAGGCTGCTATGAACATAGTAGAGCATGTGTCCTTATTACATATTGGAGCTTCTTCTGGGTAAACACCCAGAAGTGGTATACCTGGGTCCCCAGGTAATACTATGTCTAATTTTCTGAGGAACCACCAGCCTGATTTCCAGAGTGGTTGTACCAACTTACAATCCCACCAGCAATGGAGGAGTATTCCTCTTTCTCCACATCCTCTCCAACATCTGCTGTCACCTGAGTTTTTGTCCTTAGTCATTCTGACTGGTATGAGATGGAATATAAGGGTTGTTTTGATTTGCATTTCGCTGGTGACTAAGAATGTTGAACATTTCTTTTTTAGTTTTTTTATTAGATGGGTTTTTTTTATTTACAATATCTCCTTTCTCAGGTTCCCCTCCAAAAAAATAAAATGAAATAAAAACTAAAACTAAAACAATCCCCTGTTCCCTCGCCCATCCCTACCCTGCTCACCATCCCAACCCCTCCTGCTTACTGGCCCTGGCATTCTCTTATACTGGGACATGGAACATTCACAGGGCCAAGGTCCTCACCTCCCATTGTTGACAGACTTGGCCATCCTCTCCTATACACATGCTGCTGGAGCCATGAGTCAACCCATGTGCACTGTTTGGTTGGTGTTTTAGTCCCTGGGAGCTCTGAGGGTACTAGTTAGTTCATATTGGTGTTTGTCTTAAGAAGCTACAAACCCTTTAGCTCCTTGGGTCCTTTCTTTAGCTTCTTCATAGGGGACCCTGTACTCAGTCCAATGGATGGCTGTGAGCCTCTACTTCTGTATTACTTGGGTAGTATCAGAGCCTCTCAGGAGACAGATATATCCAGGCTCCTGTCAGCCAGCACTTCCTGGCATCCACAATAGTGTCTAGACTTGATGATTGAATATGAGAAGGATTCCCAGGTGTAGCAGTCTCTGAATTGTCCTTCTGTTAGTCTCTGCTCCATAGTTAGTCTCTACAACTCCTTCCATGGGTATTTTGTTACCCCTTTTAAAAAGGAATGAAGTATCCACACTTGGTCTTCCTTCTTCTTGAGTTTCTTATGGTTTGTGGTTTGTACTTTGTGTATTCTGGCTTCTAGGCTAATATCCACTTATCAGAGAATGGATACCATGTGTGTTCTTTTGTGATTGGGCTACCTCACTCAGGATGATAGTCTCCAGATCCATCCATTTCCCTAAGAATTTCACAAATTCATTGTTTTTAATAGCTGGGTAGTACTCCATTGTGTAGATTTACTACAATTTCTATATCCATTCCTCTGTTGAGGGACATCTGGGTTGTTTCCAGTTTCTGGCTATTATAAATAAGGTTGCTATGAACATAGTGGAGCATGTGTCCTTATTACATGTTGGAGCATCTTCTGGGTATATTCCCAGGAGTGGTATAGCTGTGTCTTCCGGTAGAACTATGCCCAATTTCCAGAGGAACCACCAAACTGATTTCCAGAGTGGTTGTACCAGTTTGCAATCCCACCAGCAATGAAGGAGTGTTCCTCTTTTTCCACAACCTCTCCAGCATCTGCTGTCATCTGAGGTTTTTATCCAAGCCATTCTGACTGGTGTGAGGTGGAATCTTAGGGTTGTTTTGATTCGCATTTCCCTGATGACTAAGGAAGTTGAACATTTCTTTAGGTGCTTCTCAGCCATTCAGTATTCATCAGTTGAGAATTCTTTGTTAAGCTCTGTACCCCATTTTTTAATAGGGTTATTTGGTTCTCTGGAGTCTAACTTCTTGAGTTCTTTGTATACGTTGGATATTAGCCCTCCATCAGATATAGGATTGGTAAAGATCTTTTCCCAATTTGTTGGTTGCCGTTTTCTCCTATTGACAGTGTCCTTTGTCTTACAGAAGAAGCTTTGCAATTTTACGAAATCCCATTTGTCGATTCTTGATCTTAGAGCATAAACTATTGGTGTTCTGTTCAGGAAATTTGCCCTTGTGCCTATGTGCTCAAGGCTCTTCCCCACTGACTTTTCTATTAGTTTGAGTGTATCTGGTTTTATGTGGAGTTCCTTGATTCACTTGGATTTAAGCTTTGTACAAGGAGATAAGAATGGATCAATTTGCCTTCTTCTACATGCTAACCGCCAGTTGAGCCAGCATCATTTGATGAAAATGCTGTCTTTTTTCCACTGGATGGTTTTAGCTCCTTTGTCAAAGATCAAGTGGCCATAGGTTTGTGGGTTCACTTCTGGGTCTTCAATTCTATTCCATTGATCTACCTGCCTGTCACTGTACCATGCAGTTTTTTATCACAATTGCTTTGTAGCACAGTTTAAGGTCTGGGATGATGATTCCACCAGAGGTTCTTTTATTGTTGAGAATAGTTTTGGCCATCCTGGGTTTTTTGTTATTCCAGATGAATTTGCAAATTACTCTTTCTAAGTCTGTGAAGAATTGAGTTGGAATTTTGATGGGGATTGCATTGAATCTGTAGAGTGCTTTTGGCAAGATGGCCATTTTTATTATATTAACCCTGCCAATTCATGAGCATGGGAGATCTTTCCATCTACTGAGATCTTCTTCAATTTCCTTATTCAGAGACTTGAAGATTTTGTCAAACAGATCTTTTACTTGCTTAGTTAGAGTCACACCAAGGTATGGGCATCTCTTTCTTTAGGTTAGGGAAGTTTTCTTCTATAATATTGTTGAAGATATTTACTAGCCCTTTAATTTGGAGGTCTTCACTCTCTTCTATACCTATTATCCTTAGGTTTGGTCTTCTCATTGTGTCCTGGATTTCCTGGATGTTTTGGGTTAGGAGCTTTTTGCATTTTGTGTTTTCTTTGACTGTTGTTTCAATGTTTTCAATGGTATCTTCTGCCCCTGAGATTCTCTCTTCTATCTCTTGTATTCTGATGGTGATGCTTGCATCTATAGTTCCTGACTTCTTTCCTAAGATTTCTATCTCCAGAGTTGTCTCTCTTTGTTATTTCCTAACTGTTTCTACTTCCATTTTTAGGTCCTGGATGGTTTTGCTCAGTTCCTTCACCTGTTTGCTTATGTTTTCCTGTAATTGTTTATGGCATTTTTGTGTTTCTTCTTTAAGGGCTTCTATTTGTTTACTTGTGTTCTCTTGTAATTCTTTAAGGGATTTTTGTGTTTCCTCTTTAAGGGCTTGTACTTCTTTACCTGTGTTCTCCTGTATTTCTTTAAGGGAGTTATTCATGCTCTTCTTAAATTCCTCTATCACCATCATGAGATATGACTTTAGATCCAAATCTTGGTTTTCTGGTGTTTTCTGATATCCAGGACTTGCTGTGGTCGAGTACAAGGTTCAGATGAAGCCAAGTAGTCTTGGTGTCTGTTGGTAGGATTCTTGCGTTTGCCTTTCGCCATCTGTTGATCTCTGGTGTTAGATGTTCTTGCTATCTCTGGCTGGAGCTTCTTCCTTCTGTGGGTGTGTAAGCCTGTGTCAGCACTTCTGGGAGATCAGCTCTCCTCAGGTAGGACCTGTGTGCAGTGAGCTGTGGATCAGTCATCCCTCCTGTGTCCTGGGGTCAGAACAAACCCTGTAGACAGGGTCTCCACTTGCAGGAAAGGGGCAGAGAGTGCTGTGGATCTGCAGTACTTCCTCCTAGATGAAGAGGGTGGTAGAAAGGATTCTGGGCAGGCTGCCCTGCCACTTCTGAGGGCTGTGCCTCTTGGCTGGTCCCACCTTAGTTCACCGGAGAGAAAATGGAGATCTCACCTGAGTCTCTGGGTTGGAGCACTCCCCAAAGGCAAGCTCTCTGCTTGTGGGGAAGTGGCAGAGAGGGCCGAGGATCTGCTGAACCTCCTCCTAGGTGAAGAGGGAGGTAGAAAGGATCCTGCCCTGTCACTTCTGAGGCCTGTGCCTCCTTGCTAATGTTGAACATTTCTCTAGGTGCTTCTCAGCCATTTGGTGTTCCTCAGTTGATAATTCTTTGTTTACATCTGTATCCCCCTTTTTTTTAGTAGTTTACTTGGTTCTCTGGAGTCTAACTTCTTGAGTTCTTTGTATATGTTGGGTATTAGCCCTCTTTTGGATGTAGGGTTGATAAAGATCTTTTCCTGATCTGTCCTAGTGACCCTGTCCTTTGCCTTACAGAAGCTTTGCAATTTTATGAGGTCCCATTTGTCAGTTCTTGATCTTAGAGTATAAACTATAGGTGTTCTGTTCAGGAAAATTTCCCCTATGCCCATGTACTTGAGGCTCTTTCCACTTTTTTCTACTAATTTCAGTGTATCTGGCTTTATGCTGAAGTCCTTGATCCACTTGGAGTTGAGCTTTGTCTAGGGAGATAAGAATGGACTATTTTTTTTCTCATAACACACTTGGAAAGATTAATCATAATGCCTGGACTTAAGATGAAGTGTCTCTGATTGCACTGATAAAAAAGTGAAAGAAATTGAAAAAATGTTTTGAGAAATAAATATATAATCCTACTGATACAAGCCCCAAATTGCAGAAGCCTGTCCCTCCTCTTGTTGATTCAATAGCAGATCATAGGTCATCAGAGGCATCCAATTTTCTGATCTTTTATCAAGACTACAAGAACAAAAACATAGTATGCACAATGGCCATTGGTTATTGACTTCATACATTATCATAAATGTTAGAGCAAGTTCAAGAGCAAAAGAAGAAAAGCAGAAGGAAGCAGAACACAAATGAAGAAAAGAATTTGAGATATTGGACTAACTTACTATCTACTAAGAATTCCTGAAGAAATATCTCAATCAATGATCAGGATAATTCCATAAACTAGACACTGTTGAGGAAGCTGGGGAAAAACAAATCAATAGGAATAGAAGGCTTTCTAGAAATTATAAAGTTTTCTAGAGATTATAAAAGCACAGGAAACATGCTCTCTCTTTAGGCATCAGTCAATAGGAAATAATTATAAAGAGTCAGACCAATTACTATAATATTAAAGTTAGTATCAAAAGATCAATGAATTTTTACTGTTATGTTCATGTAGAAAGAAAATTCTTAGAAGTCATTCTAATGACTTGATTTCTGTGTGTAAATCACATATTCTGTTCATTTCTGCATTAATTCTACAAATGTTTATATAATACTTTCAAAATCCCTAGAAGTATATACTCAAAGCATTGAATTAATATTGAAGACATTTCTGAACTCACATGTTCATTTTGTTATAGTGGGTTGGCCTAATACTGCTTGTTTTCTAATGCTAATTTGGGGCCCCCAAAGACAAGAGAGTCTACACATAAGACACTGAGTGACCCTGCTCCTAGTTAATTGTGATTGGTAAATAAAGATTCCAACAGCCAATAGCTAGGCAGGAGAGACATAACATAGGTGGGGTTGAGGTTTTGCAGGCTTGGTGCAAAGAGGACAAAGAAGAGTGAAAGAGGAGGAGGAAGCCACCATGGAATAAAGGAAAAGCATGCAGGAGAGGAGAAAGAAAAAGCCAGTCTTGGTTAGAATCAACGTTGCAATATCAATAGGAAAGTAGATTCTAACAGCATAGAGGGTAGGCAGCTGCCCAGCTATTGTGCTATTTAGGGTATATTGTAAAGATAAAGGCTGTGAGTGTGCCTTTCTTCCTGGAACTCAATAACCAAAGGTGGGGTAGGAGCCCTGCACCAGGATTTTTAATATTATTTACTACATCTTGTCATCATTAGCAATATCCAAGCTATAAAACTAAGTGCCCATCAATAGACAAACAAATAAAAATGAGGCATGTATGTCAAATAAAATTCTATACACTTCAATAAGAAGGAAAGTCTGCTATTTGTAATAACATATGTGGAACAAAAGGACATTATACTAATTGAAATGAACCAACTATAAGAATATACAATGTGTTAATTTTCAATCTCATTATGATAGAAAAATTGTATATAATCAGATGTGTGACATATAGACCACATAGTAATTTTTTGTTTGTTTTAGTTTTTATGAAACACCAAAATTTTAATTCTCATAAAAATAATTTTAATATTGCTATTATTGGGCTTCTTACTATTTACTTTACATCCCAACTATAACTTCACCCCCCCTTCTCCTCCCAGCCCCTCTCTTTCACCTCACCAACCTGCCATTCTTCTTTCTTCCCTTTCCCCTCAGAAAAAGCCCAGAAAAAAAGGGAGGCCTCCCATGGATATCAACCTGCCTTTGTATATCAAATTGCAGTTAGGAGTAGGCTCATCTTCTCCTATAATGGCTAGATATGGCAGCCCAGTTAGAAGAAAGTTCTTAGGGAAATGGATGGATCTGGAGAATATCATCCTGAGTGAGGTAACCCAATCACAAAAGAACACACATGGTATGCACTCTCCGATAAGTGGATATTAGCCCAGAAGTTCAGAAATATATGAAGTACAATCCACAAACCACAAGAAAATCAAGAAGAAGGAAGACCAAAATGTGGACACTTCATTCCTTATTAAAGAGTGGAATAAAATACCCATGGACAGTGTTTCAGAGACTATGGAGCAGAGACTGAAAGAAGGACAATCCAGCCTGATATGGCTGTCTCCTGAGAGGCTCTGACAGTCACTGACTAATACAGCAGTAGAGGCTCACAGCCATCCATTGAAATGAGTACAGGGTCCCCAATGAAGGATCTAGAGAAAGGACCCAAGGAGCTGAAGGGTTTGCTGCCCCTTAGGACAAATAACAATATGAACTAACTAGTACCCTCAGAGCTCCCAGGGACTAAACTACCCACCAAAGAGTACACATGGTGGGGCTGACTGCTCCAGCAGCGTATGTATAGTAGGGGATGGCCAAGCTGGTCATCAATGAGAGGAGAGGCCCTTGGCCCTGTGAAGGTTCTGTGCCCCAGTGTAGGGGAATGCTAGGGCCAGTAAGCGGGAGAGGGTGGGGTGGCGAGCAGGGGGAGGGGTGAAGGAACAGGAGTTTGTTCTTGTTGTTTTTTGTTTTTGGAGGAGAAACTGAAAAAGGAGAAATCATATGACATGTAAATAGAGAAAATATCTAATAAAAGAAGAAGAAGAAAGGAATCTAAAGGTGGACAGCAGTCAGGCACAGCCCCTGCTTCTGCTGCTGGGAGTCCCATATGAAGACCCAGCTTCAGAACTAATGCGTATGTGTGTGCGCGTGTGTACATGTGTGTGTGTGTGTGCATGTGTGTGTGCGTGTGTGTGGGTGTGCATGTGTGTGTGCGCGTGTGTGTATGTGTGTGTGTGTGTGCATGTGTGTGTGCGTGTGTGTGTGTGCATGTGTCTGTGCGTGTGTGTGCATGTGTGTGTGTGCACATGTGTGTGTGCGTGTGTGTGCGTGCACGCACGCATGAGTGTGCATGTGTGTGCATGTGTGTGTGCGTGTGTCTGTGTGTGTGTACGTGTGTGTGCGCATGTGTGTGTGCATGTGTGTGTGCGTGTGTGTGTGCATGTGTGTCTGTGTGTGTGTACGTGTGTGTGTGCACGCGTGCGTGCATCAAAGACTTATGTCTGTCTCATGCATGCTCTCTGATTGGTGGTTCAATCTCTGTGGGCCTTTATCAGCCTAGGTTAGTTGACTCTATATGATTTCTAGTGGTGTTCTTGAAATCTCTGGCTCCAATCCTTCATCCCCTTCTTCCATAAGATTTCCTGAGCTCCATCTAATGCTTGGTTGTGAGTCTCTGCATCCATTTCCATCAGTTGCTGGGTGAATCCTCTCAGGTGACAGTTAAGCTAGGTGCCATTCTGGAAGTATATCAGAATATCATTAATAGTGTCAGGGATGGGCTATTTCTCATTGCATGATTCTCAAGGAGGGTCAGTCGTTTGTTGGCCATTCCCTCAATTTTTGTTCCATATTTACTCCTGCACATCTTGTTGACAGGCGAAATTGTAGGTCAAAGGCTTTGTGACTGGATTGGTGTTCCTATCCCTCCATTGGAAGTCTTTTCCTGTTCTAGGAGATGGCCATTTCAGGCTCCATATCCCCCATTGCTAGGAGTCTTAGCTAGTGTTACCCTCACAGATACCTGGTAATTTCTATTGTCCTAGGTTTCTTGTTCATCCTAGAGATGTCCCCCAACACCCATTCTCCCTCCCTGTACTCTCTCCTTCCATTCTCCCCCAACTTGATCCTTCATGTTCCCCTCCACAACCCCTTCCTACCCATTTTCCTCCATCCATCTACCCCTATGTCTAGTTTATTTTCACTTCTCAGTGAAATTAGAGCATCTTCCATTGGGCTGTCCTTGTTTCTTAGCTTCTTTGGCTTGACGATGGTAACATGGTTATCCTGTAATTTATGACGAATATCCACTTATAAGTGAGTATATACCATGTGTGTCTTTCAGAGTCTGGGTTGCCTCACTGTCTTAGCCAGGGTTCTCTAGAGTTACAGAACTTATGGATGTCCCCATTCTTAATAGCTGAGCAGTATTCCATTGTGTAAATGAGCCACACTCTCTGTATCCATTCTTCTATCTTGGAACATCTGGGTTGTTTCCAGCTTCTGGGTTGTCTCCAGCTTCTGGCTTTCACAAATAAGGCCACTGTGAATATAGTAGAACATGTGCCTCTGTGGCATGGTGGGGCATCTTTTGGGTATATTCCCAAGAATGGTTTCGCTGGGTCTTTATGTAGATCTATTTCCAATTTTCTGAGGAACCTCCAGATTGATTTCCAGAGTAGTTGTACCAGTTTGCAATCCCACCAGCAATGGAGGAGTGTTCCTCTTTCTCCACATCCTCACCAACATGTGTTGTCACCTAAGATTTTGATCTTAGCCATTCTGATTGGTGTAAGGTGGAATATCAGGGTCATTTTGATATGCACTTCTCTGATCACTAAGGACTTTGAACATTTCTTTAGGTGTTTCAGCCATTCAAGATTCGTCTGTTGTGAATTCTCAGTTTAGATTTATATCCCATTTTTGATTAGGTTGTTTCGTTTTTTGGTGGTTAGCTTCTTGAGTTCTTTATATATTTTGAATATTAGCCCTCTATCAGATGTGAGGTTAGTGAAGATTTTTTTCCCAATCAGTAAGTTGTTGATTTGTCTTATTGACTATACCATTTGCTTATAGAGTATTTCTAGTTTCATGAGGTCCCATTTATCAATTCTTGATATTAGAGCCTGAGTCACTGGAGTTCTGATTAGGAAATTGTCCCCTATGTCAATGAATTCAAGTCTCTTTCCCTCTTTCTCTTCTATTAGATTCAGTGTATCTGGTTTTATGTTGAGGTCTTTGACCCACTTGGACTTGAGCTTTGTGCATGGTGACAAACATGGGTTTATTTTCATTTTTCTACGTATAGACAGGCAGTTAGACCAGAACCATTTATTGAAGATGCTTTCTTTTTCCATTGTATATTTTTGGCTCCCTTGTCAAAGATCAAGGGTCTGTAAGTGTGTGGTTTTATTTCTGGGTCTTCAATTCTATTCCACTGATCAACAAGTCTGTCTTTGTAACAACATCATGCAGTTGTTATCATTTTTGCTCTGTAGTATAGCTTGAGGTCAGAGATAGTGATTCCCCCAGAAGTTCTTTTATTGTTAAGAATTATTTTTGCTATTATGAATTTTTTGCTTTTCCAGATGAATTTGAGAATCAATCTTTCCATATCTTTGAAGAATTGTGTTGGGATTTTTGATAGGGATTGCATTGAATCTGTAGGTTGCTTTAGGTAGGATGGTCATTTTACTATGTTAATTCTGCCAATCCATGAGCATGGGAGATCTCTCCATTTTCTGAGATCTTCTCCAATTTCTTTTTTGAGAGACTTGAAGTTATTGTCCTACAGATCTTTTGCATGTTTGATTAGAGTTACCCCAAGATACTTTATATTTTTGTGGCTATTGTGAAGGGTTTTGTCATTTATAATAAAGGAATAAGACCATCTCAAACTAAAACAAGGTTGATCAAAACAACATGGCAAGGATATGGCTCTTTATGTCAGCATACTCCTAATTACTTGAATCAAAATTATCACAAAATAATGAATACAGAGAAGAAATATTCTACTATTGAATGTGTTTAAAAATAAATACAGAGAACTTCATTTTAGAATTTTAATATCAAAAAGATACTTTTTATTGAAATCCTCCGGTAGAAATAAAGGAAAAATCGTCAATGTCTAGAGGATATTAAATTTCCAGCTAGTTGGAGGGCACAAGTGTTTTCATCACAAAAATAAAATATTGGGTGATTCTGTTTCACACTTACAAGCTGAGAAAACAATTCTTTGTAATGCCTGTCTTAGGAATCACAAAATGGTACCACATAGACATCCTATTGTGACATTCAGAGGAAAATAAAATCAACACTAATTATCACATATAGAAAATATATTAATATATATGAAAATATACATCAATCTGTCAAAAACATTTGAACAGCAACACATCTAAATGAAGCCATTTAGAGGGGGTATTGAGACAGACCTGTTTCATACATAGACATGGTTGTCCTTGAACTCACTATGTAGACTAGGATGGCCTCTAACTCACAGAGATCTACCTACCTCTGTCTCCCAACTGCCAGGATGGTATGTGCCACCACAACCTATGACCTAAATGAATCTTTAATAAGCTACTTTAAACATAGTAAGTAGACTTCACCTGCATAAGTATTTATCAGCTAGTAACTAATATTAATAATGAACACAATGTTAATATTAACAGGACACTCTTCATTTATTTTAGTATTTCTCTTTTAAAATGTTTTCTGGGAAAATAAGTTAGGGGAAGGCAGAGTGTTGGACCAAAAGCAATTAGTTTAAAGGGACATTTTTGTGGAATGATGTTAATAAGGTCATGTGTCAAACTAATATTAATTACAGCTTGATTGTAGTCACCTAAGAATAGTGTATGGAATGAGTGATTCAAATATGAGCTATTATGTGACACAAAGAAATGTTCAAACATCAGCTTGCACTGTGTACTTGCTTCTTCACTAAACAAAGGTAATACGGGAATGACATTCAAGTTAGCTTGTCTTGAGATTGTCACCAGACTCAACTCTGAGGTTCTATAAAATCTTTGTTAGTTTTCAACCAGATTGAACAAGAGACAACTATCAAGAATGAGAAACCGAACAGTAACAACCTTCATTTTGCTGGGTCTCACAGATGACATTCGGCTACAAATTC
>NW_022196910.1:56548502-56557211 GCF_008632895.1 Mastomys coucha | reverse complement strand
GTTTCTATTACTTATGGTAGCTGCATCTTCATTTATGTCAAACCTTCATCCAAGGATGATGTAGCTATCAATAAAGGGATTTCACTTATTATAATATCAATTTCACCAATGATGAATCCCTTTATTTATGCACTGAGAAACAAGCAAGTAAAGCAAGCTTTCAATTACTCAATAAAAAAAATTGCATTCCTCTCAAAGATGTAAAAAAATTTAAAAATATTAAATTTAAAGAAAAATTAATGAATGTAAAATCTGAGGCTTTATTACAGTATCTTTCCTTGTTTTTTAATCTTGCATACTATAAACATGACTTTATCTATCTTGATTCAAACCAAACTTTTTGAATATGTTTAGTCTTGCAGTCAACCTAAAATTGTTGTATGACTGTTATCCCTGGAAGCACAATAGGTTTTCTACCATACTTATCACACTTTTAGGTGTGCCTTTTTATTTTACACTGTAGCTAACCAAATGAGTGTGGAAATGACATGTACCACTGATAAGCATGGACTATAAAAGTATTCATTAACCATTTGTCACTTAGAAAAAAGATGGTAATTCTTAAATTACTTTCTATGCTTTGTGCTGGTTATGAATAATCTTATTAATATTTTCTCTATAAAATATTAATTTTCTCTAGTTAGACCTTTCCAATCACTACCAAGTAGAAACTTCTAAGTTCTGTCATTGATCAAGTTTTCATGGAATTTTTCAGTGAGCAGTTAGTTATTATAGTTAAAACCTAAGATACAACCCTCTTACATAATGAGAAAAGTGAATTGAAAACTAAAAGCATGAAAATTTATGCAAAGTGGTAGAAAAAGTAGTAACACAGTTGCTTGATTCCCTGACAACCTGTGAGCCATAATACCCAAGCAATCATGCAGGCAATCTTTACTATCCTTAATCTTTTCCAAAATGCAATTCTCCAAGTTCATCCCAACTTACTCTTGCCACTCCTGATTCTCTATTCCAATTCCCAGGGGTCTATGAAGATTCTGGTTACACACAGTGCTTTATTCCCTCCTCTAGACATGCTTACACCCCACCCCTTTTGTTCATTCTCATTCCTTAGTGCCATTTCCCAATATTTAGAAACACATTTTACCAAGGACACCCAGTAGTCACACACCATAGACTCTCAAAAGCATTCCCTACTAGGCAATTCTTCTAAGAGAAAGCAACAGAAACCCACCCAACAAACACAACCAGATATCAGCACCTACAACTATAATTAGCCTAAACCCAAATACCTAGATGCTAGTGTTAAAACACAATAACAACCAGAATAATATGGCACCAAAACAGTGTAGAAGCCATATTACTATAGGCCCTGAGAAATGCAATATAGCCAAGGAACAAGACAAAAACTTCAAACAGGCTTTAAAAATTTGTTAGAGCTCCTTCTGTCCTTTTTCTAACTCCTCCATTGGGGACCCCATGATCAGGTCAATGGCTGGCTGTGAGCATCTGCCTCTGTATATGTCAGGCCCTGGCAGAGCCTCTCAGGAGACAGCTACATCAGGCTCCTGTCAGCATGCACTTCTTGGCATCCACAATGGTGTCTACATTTGGTGACTGTATATGGGATGGATCCCCAGTTAGGACTGAAGGAACTGAAGGAGTTTGCAACCCCATAGGAAGAACAACAATATCAACCAACCAGAGCTCCCAGGGTCTAAACCACCAATCAAGGTGTACACATGGAGGGACCCATGGTTCCAGCTGCATATGCAGCAGAGTATGGCCTTGTCGGGCATCAGTGGGAGAAGAGGCCCTTGGTCCTATGAAGGCTCGATCCCCCAGTGTAGGGGAACACGATGGCAGGGAGACAGGAGTAGGTGGACTGGATGGGCGCACACCCATATAGAAGCAGGAGGAGGGGGATGGGATAAGGAATGCTGGGAGGGAAATCAGTAAAGGGCATAACATCTGAATTGTAAATAAAGAAAATGTCCAATAAAAAAAAGTCTGTAGAGATCCTCAAAGAATATCTACAAAACATCCATCAATGAAATTTATGAAAACACAAACAATGAAATGGAGAAAACAGTTCAAGACAGGAAAGTGCAAATAGGGCCACTCCCAGTCCCCTGAGCATCATTGTCTAGCTCTGACTTTGCTCCTCAGTCCAAAGAAGCTTCACAAGACCCAAAGAGCATCCTGATTCTCTGAGGAAACTTTGGAGGGGCCCAAAACTAACCAGCTTGGAACCCTGCATGGCCACCCATCCTAATTGGATCCCCCTGTCACCCCAGCTGGGTCTGACTTGAACACAGCCTGCAGAATAGGATCCACCTGTGACACAGCCTGCAGAGTGGGGTCTGCCTGAGGCACAGCCAACAGAATAGGGTACCCTGACCTCCACTGTCTGATCCATATCTCTCCCTACCATCCTGAGAAGTCCTGCTGCCATCAGGATCATTCAGTCAACATCAGGGTAAAACATATGCCTAAAGGACAACATAAGAACACAATTAAGGGGATAAGATTTGAAATGTAAATAAATAAAATATCTAATAATAAATAAATAAATAAACACCATCAACAAGACCCAGGGCAATATGGCACCACCAGAGTCCAGCTATTATGTTACAACAAACCCTGGATATCCTAATGAAACTGAAGCACAACAAGAGAACTTTAAATCCAATCTTATAAGTATGATAGTTGCCTTTAAAGAGGACATGGAAAACATAGGAAAGAAAATAGGAACTACAGATATAAGCATCAATAACAGAATACATGTGAGAAAGAGAATCTTAGATGTAGAAGATAAAATAGAAGAAATCAATATACCAGTGAAAGAAAAATTGAAAATCTAAAAAGTTCATGACACAAAAGTTGAGACATTATGGAAAGAGGAGGCCTGAGAATAATAGGAACAGAAGAGGAGGAGGAGGAGGAAGATTACCAGAACAAACATCAAACATTGGATCAGTAAAGAAAATCTTCTCACAACATAATAATCAAAACACTAAATATATAGAACAAAAAAATTAAAAGCAGTAAGGGAAAAAGGTCAAGTAACATATAAAGGCAGAGTTACACCTGATTTCTTGTCTAAGACTCTAAAAGCTAGAAGAACAACACCAGAAGTATTTCAGACTCTAAGAGACCACAGATATTTGCCCAGATTACTATACTCAACAGAACGTTCAATCACCATAGATGGAGAAACAAAGACATTCCATGATAAAAATCAAATTTAAACAATATCTTTTTACTAGTCCAGCACTACAGAGTATAGTAGAACAAAAACTCCAACCCAATGAGGCTAACTATAAAGAAAGAATTTCACAAAATTAAAACCAATACAAGAGAAATACACACACACACTAATACCACAGATATCAAAATAGCAGGAAATAACAATCATTGGTCATTAAAATCTCTCAACATCAATGAATTCAGTTCCCCAGTAAAAAGACACAGGCTAACAGAATGGATGTGTAAACAGAATACACCATTCTGCTCTATACAGGAAATACATCTCAGCAACAAACATCATTACCTCAGTATATTTCCATGCCTGGAAATAGTATTGTACTCATTGGAACTGGAAAAGCCTTTCTGAACAGGACACCATTAGCACAGCAACTAAGCACAACAATTAATAAATGGGCCATCATGGGACCGAAGGCTGCTGTAAGGCAAAGGACACTATCACTCAAAGCTCCATGCTACAGAGTGGGAACTGTTTTTTACCAACTGCACATCCAATTGAAGGCTAATATCTAAAATATATGAAGAACTCTAAAAACTAGACACAAAGAACACAAGTAACAGATTAAAATTGGAGCTCAGATCTAAACAGAATATTCTCATAAAAGGAAACTCAAATAGCTGAGAAACACTTAAAGAATTGTTCAATGTCTTTAGCCATCAAGGAAGTGCAAATCAAAACTACCTTGTGATTTTATCTTAAACCTGTTATAATGGCTAAGATCCAAAAGACAAGTGACAATTCACAACAGCAAGGATGTGGAGTGAGAACTCTTACCCATTGCTGGCAGGAGTACAAACATACTGCCAGTCTGACAGTTTCTCAGCAAGATGGAAGTACATCTACCTCAAGATCTAGCTCTCCCACTCTTGGACATATGCCCAGAAGCCACTTGACTCATAATAGCCAAAAATTGGGAGTCTAGCCCTCTGTCAATGGATAAATGAATAAAGACCATGTAATACATTTACATAATGGGATGTTATTCAGCTGTTTAAAAAAATGAAATCATGAAAGTCTTCGGTAGACTTGGCTATCCTAGAACTCACTCACTCTACAGCATCTCTGAGATGAGCTAAAAACCTAAGACAATGGAAACTCCCCCAGAATATCTGAGAGTGACCTTGCTAAGACTACTAGCAATAGGGGATATGGAACCTTAAATGTCTACCTCCTGTAACTGGTAAAGACTTCCAATGGAAGGATGGGTACACCAACCTAGCCACAACACCTTCAACCCACAATTTTTCCTGTCTACAAGATGTGCAGGGATAAAGAGGGATTTGAGGTAACGGCCAAAAAATGACTGGCCCAACTTGAGACCCATGCCATGAAAGGGAGCCCACCCCTCACACTGTTAATGATAATTGAGCTATACTTGCCGACAGGAACCTAGCACAACTGACATCTGAAAGGCTTTGCCCAGTAACGACTGGAAAAAGATGCAGAGACCCACAGCCAAACATCAGGTGGAGGTTGGGAAATCTTATGGTAGAGGGGAAGGATTGAAGGAGCCAGAGAGGTCAAGGACACCATAATAAACTCAAAATAATCAAGTAGCTTGGGCCCATAGAAGCTCACAGAGACTGAACCACCAACCAGTGAGCATACTTGGGATGTACCTAGGCCCCCTACACATTTGTAACAGATCTTCAGCTTGGTCTTCACTTGAGACCCCCTAACAAGAAATAGGGGCTGACTCTGACTCTGTTGCTTGCCTTTGGATCCCTTTAATCTAACTGGACTGCCTTCAATAGAAGAAGATGCACCTAGTCCTACTGCAACTTGATATTCCAAGGATTGATGAGAGGCCTCCCTTGTCTGAGGAAAAAGGTAGGGGTGAAAGGAGGAGGAAAGGTGAGAGGGAGGGACTGGGAGGAGGAAGAAGAAGCTGTGATCAAGATGTAAAGTAAATAATTAATTGATGGAGAAGAGAAAGGAGAGAGAGAAAGAAAGAGAGCAAAAGAGAGAGAAAGAAAGAGAGATGGGTAAATATATAGAGCTAGAAAAAAAATGAACCAGACAGAGTCACACAGACCCAGAAAGACAAATATGGTATGTACTTACTTATATGTCTGCATCAGCTGTTAAGTCATTGATAAGCAAGCTACAGTCTGTATAAGCACAGAGGTTAGATATAGAGCAGGGGGCAGAGGGTGGATCTCCCTAGAAAGAAAAAATAGAATAGGTCATTATGGATTGATTGGGGAGTACTAGAACTGGAAGATCAAATGGAGGGGAATGGATAATGTGGGCGGAAATGGAATACAGATAGGGACAACTGAAACTAAGGACCATTTGAAGGGGCGTATGGAAACTTAATACAGTAGAAGCCTCCTAAAATATATACATATATGAAGGTAATCCAATGAAATTGCCAAGTAATGGGGGAGGCAGAGCCCCAACTGAACATCTCTTGTCACCAAATGAAGCTTCCAATATTGGGACTGCATTATATCTAGTCAAGTTGTTAGCCAAAGGGGTGCCATAGGAATTCCAAAACCTAGATTATTGCCAAGGCTAATGGTTGCTTGCCACAAACTGACAGTAAGGCCCTATTGTTGAAGACAATACCCACACAACTTATTAAACACAAAGAAGTAGAACTAGTGCCTACCTAGAGCCATCACCCTTAGTGACCGTTGTTCATGGACTGTTCTGCTTGCTACCAAAGGAGAAAGGTAAACACATACCCCCCATCAATGCTTGGATTTATGGTGCTTTTTTGTCTGTAAGATATGCTGGTCCATTGTGGCACAAATGGAGCCAAGATGGCAGGCCCATAAGCTTCCATGGATTCTCCCATCTCTACTTCCCACTTTCCACAGGAGCACTGTGATTAGAGAGTTACACTGCCATAACCAGCTCCACATGGGTGCTGGGGATTAGAACTCAGGCCCTCCTATTTTCTTTCTTTCTTTTTTTAGGAATAAACAGGGCTTTATTGTAGTACACACACACACACACACACACACATATGCATGCTGTTGAATTCTGTTTGCTCATATTTTTTATTTTTTATTAAACTAATAAAATTTATTTTAAAATATACAACTCATTAATTGACATTTTTAAGTCATCAAAATAATTTATAATAGTTAAATGCCTCTTAAATATACATGATATCTTCTGAAGCTAAAAGTAATATGCACTCAACTAGTTTTTAAAATATCTTTGGAATATAAAACAGTATACAAGTAGAAAAAAACTATTATGAAGTCCTCTATGAAAGGAAATTGTGAAAAGAAGGCCCTCATATTTTCACATCAAGCATTTTACTCTCCACACTGAACCTTCTCCTCAGCTCCTTAGATTGACTTGGGGCCATTCTTGAGTAAAGGCACTAGCCTGGAAATAGTAAAGACATAAGCCTGGAAACCTGAATTAGATCTCCAGAATCCACATGAAGGTGGAAGGAGAAAAACAGCCCCACAAAGTTGTCCTCTGGCACCCCCATGTCACTGTGGCACATACACTGTATGGAAACATACACATCAAGGACATGTAAACAAATTGGTTAATTAACTTTCTAAATAAAATAAAAACTTACTCACATAGAGTAAAGCTGAGTACTATTTTAAACCTATGTAATTTATTCACCACATAGCAAATTGATAATACAGAAAATGAGAGCTAAATCTTTTACAGCTGACATAACAAGCATTAATTATAAGAAACTGGACTAGATTATCTTTTAATTAGATTCTACATTTTCCTTGAAGTTCCTTGTAAGTGATTTTGATGCTCTAAGTCTCCAAAGGTCCTGTTCCCACAAACAATTCACTAGGTATTGCTGAGCCTGGGTCACCAAGGACTCTTACGTTTATTTGCTGTAGACGTGGCAAATTAATAAAAAGAGTTCAGAACATCAGCTCTTCTCAAACTAGCAGACATTCCTTTGAACCTATTTTTTAGAGCTAGAAAAAGTAAGAAAATTATTTTCTTAGGATGGCACTGCATCATCAATGAGAAAGTTAATTCAAATGATTAAAAACAGAAAATGCAATGCATTCAGACTATTTATTTATCACATGTCTAGATTTAATCAATGGCCACCAGGCATAATCATTTAACATTATATTTACTAAAAGAGGAAGGCTGTGAATATGAGTTTGATGAATTAATTCTGTCCTTTCATTTATAGGTTCTTTTCTGACACTTGGGTCCTCCGTTCCTCAAGTTAAAAAGTCTTCAAAGACTGGTATTAAAATTACAGGTGGAAACTAGAATATACTAGTAAACACCACTTTAGAGTGTTTGTTACTGGATATGGCATAGGCACTAATAAAGTTATATTAAGCATCGGTGAAAACCGAGGCTATATCTCAGTGGTTCTTGCATACTTATGCAGACTTGGGCTAACAAAAGAAAAATGCAACAAGGAGTAAGAGATCGTCTAAAAATTGGATAATTTGAGAACTGTGAGAAAATATATGCATGCAGTTCTCTAGAAATTTGTAAAATTGTGGACTAGGGAATAGGAATAGAGCTAGAAACAAAAAGTATTGGAGGAACACTATTTCTCATAGGTAAGGTAAGTGCTTGTCTCAGTATGAAACCTGTAGTAAAGGTTTAGTAATCATAACATACTGGCTTGATTAAAAGATACAAAATGAAGTAGAATTAGGCATGGACATAAGTATTTCGTTTTTGGACTTGTGTTTACTCAGTTGTATGACTGATATGAGGAGAAATCACTTTTAGAGATTAAAAGTTCAAGAAAAAGGTTACATTAACAAATAACAAAATACAAAGGACTACATAAAGGCATCAGCAAGTGCCACAAAATTAAAAAGGTGACAGATAAAACACAAATGGGTCCTTAAGGTAAGCTGTGAAAGAGTGCTGTGAATGTCGTGTGCTTACAAACACACGTTCTACTCGTAAAGTCTCTAAACTGAAACCAGAATTTCATACTGTTTGAATAATTTTGATATAAATTTTAAATATAAATATTGAACAAATAGTGAGTTTGGTATATTAACAGCTGAACATATTAACAGCAAAAAGAAAGCATTATGAATCAACTGAAATAATTCAAATCACAAATATTACATATTTAGAGTTTTAGTGTAGAATACTTATGAAGAGTAATGTCACTTCCATATTAAGAAAAAACTAAAACACAGTGAAGTTGAGAGAGTTTTGAAAACAGGCTTAAGATTTAAATATGACTTTTTTTTCTTTTTTTATTAGATACTTTCTTTATTTACATGTCATGATTACTCCTTTCCCAGTTTCCCCTCAAAAAAAAAAAAAACCAACAAGAACAAACCCCTGTTGCCTCCCCCCTACCCCTGTTTGCCATCCCACCCTCTCCCACTTATTGGCCCTGGCATTCCCCTACACTGGGGCACAGAACCCGCACAGGGCCAAGGACCTCTCCTCCCATTGATGACCAACTTTGCAATCCTATACTATACACATGCTGCCAGAACAATCAGTCCCACCATGTGTACTCCTTGGTTGGTGGTTGAGACCCT
>NW_022196910.1:56513048-56547239 GCF_008632895.1 Mastomys coucha | reverse complement strand
TGTTGGTTGCCGTTTTGTCCTATTGACAGTGTCTTTTTCCTTACAGAAGCTTTGCAACTTTATGAGGTTCCCATTTGTCAATTTTTGATCTTAGAGCATAAGCTATTGGCGTTCTGTTCAGGAAATTTTCCCCTGTGCCTATGTGCTCAAGGTTCTTTCCCACTTCCTTTTCTGTTCTTCCAGAAGTAGGGAAATTTACTACTCTAGAGAGGCAACTTTTTATGAAAAATATATGACATCCCTAAACTGTATTTTAAAATTTTTATCTTTAGCTTTCTAGCTGGGAAAATTCATCACATTTAAATTTCTCAGTAATTATGTATGAAACGCTTTCAGGAAATAAAAATATGCCTTCACATCAAAAAATGTTAAAACAACAATGATGGAGCAGTATCAATGAGTAACTGTGTTTATTGTCTATTCTAACTTCAGTTTTCATGAGGATCTTGGTGCCAGGCACCATAAATTCTATCTGTTTCTTGATATCCTCATGATTCTCATGGAATTGGTTCAGGAAACCCCACGAGCATGTTAAAACGTTTGTGTGCACAGGTTCCTTACATTAAATGGCTCAGTATTCCCATATACCTATGTACATTCTCTTGTATACTTTAAGTATTCTCCAGATGACTGAAAGTTCAGAACACAAATTAATTTCTATGTAAATAGCTATAATGTTTGAATTATGACAACACATTGAGCATGTTCACTATATATGCAAATTTTGTTCAAATGTTCCCCATCTTTTAGTTGACTCCTGCATGACCCATAGTTATCTAGGGACCCCTGGTACTTTACTATTTACTCTAAACAATAAACTAAGAAAAAATGAATTTAGAACAATAGATTTAACATTACAAACAATATTCAGTCTTGACTTAATAATATTGTTAATGCTTTCACCTTTACACTATAATGAAAATTATTATTATATAATCCTATTACTTCTATGATTTGCAATAAGTAAAAAATGATGCTTTATCTTGTGTTTTATACAGAATTTAATGCCTTACTAAACTATCTGTACCATAAAGATACTGTAAAATATAACTTAAGAAAACTATAAGGGCCTCATAGGAATATTGACTCATTTGTAAAAACTAAAAAAGAGAGAGTGAGAGAGATTGACCTTTTGAATGCAAATTGATTCATTCCTATCTCCTTGTACAAAGCTCAAGTCCAAGTGGATCAGGGACCTCCACATCAAACCAGATACATTGAAACTAAAAGAAAAGAAAGTGGGGTACAACCTCGAGCAAATAGGCACAGGGGAAAATTTCCTGAAGAGAACGCCAATAGCTTATGCTCTAAGATCAAGAATTGACAAATGGGACCTCATAAAGTTGCAAAGCTTCTGTAAGGAAAAAGACACTGTCAATAGGACAAAATGGCAACCAACAAATTGGGAAAAGATCTTTACCAATCCTATATCTGATAGAGGGCTAATATACAATGTATACAAAGAACTCAAGAAGTTAGACTACAGAGAATCAAATAACCCTATAAAAAATGGGGTACAGAGCTAAACAAAGAATTCTTAACTAATGAATACCAAATGGCTGAGAAGCACCTAAAGAAATGTTCAGCTTCCTTAGTCATCAGGGAAATGCAAATCAAAACAACACTCAGGTTCCACCTCACACCAGTCAGATTGGCTAGGATAAAAAACTCAGGTGACAGCAGATGCTGGAGAGGTTATGGAGAAAGAGGAACACTCCTTCATTGCTGGTGGGATTACAAGCTGGTACAACCACTCTGGAAATCAGTTTGGTGGTTCCTCTGGAAATTGGACATAGTTCTACTGGAGGACCCAGCTATACCACTCCTGGGCATATACCCAGAAGATGCTCCAACATGTAATAAGGACACATGCTTCATCATGTTCATAGCAGCCTTATTTATAATAGCCAGAAACTGGAAACAACCCAGATGTCCCTCAATAGAGGAATGGATACAAAAATTGTGGTACATCTACACAATGTAGTACTACCCAGCTATTAAAAACAATGAATTTATGAAATTCTTAGGGAAATGGGTGGATCTGGAGACTATCATCCTGAGTGAAGTAACCCAATCACAAAAGAACACACATGATATGCATTCTCTGATAAGTGGGTATTAGCCCAGAAGTTCAGAATACAGGAAGAACAACCCACAAACCACAAGAAACTCAAGAAGAAGGAAGACCAAAATGTGGACACTTAATTCCTTCTTAAAAGGGGTTACAAAATATCCATGGAATGAGTTGCTAACTATGGAGCAGAGACTGAAGGAAGAACAATCCAGCCTGATGTAGCTGTCTCCTGAGAGGCTCTGACAGTACCTGACTAATACAGATGTAGAGGCTCACAGCCATCCATTGTGCTGAATACAGGGTCCCCAATGATGGAGCTAGAGAAAGGACCAAAGGAGCTGAAGGGTTTGCAGCCCCTTAGGACAAACAACAATATGAACTAACCAGTACCCTCAGAACTCCCATGGACTCAATCACCAACCAAGGACTGCACATGGTGGGTCTGATTGTTCTGGCAGCATGTGTATAGTAAAGGATTGCAAAGTCAATCATCAGTGGGAGGAGAGGGTCTTGGCCCCGTGAAGATCCTGTGCCCCAGTGTAGGGGAATGTCAGGGCCAATAAGTGGGAAAGGGTTGGGTGGCAAGCATAGGAAGTGGGGAGGCAACAGGGGTTTGTTCTTGTATTTGTTTGTTTGTTTGTTTGGAGAGGAAACTTGGAAAGGAGAAACCATATGACATGTAAATAAAGAAAATATCTAATAAAAATAAATAAATAAATAAAATTTTAAAAAGAGAGAAAAAAAAGAATGAGCTTTTGTAAATGTGTGTGGCTGAGGAGATGGATTAACAGTTAAGAGCTTAAGAGCACTGGCTACTCTTCCAGAAACCCCAAATTTGATTTTTTTTATTGATTTAAGTTTTATTGCATTATGATGAGAAAAGATACATAATTTCAGTTCATCTGAATTTGTTAAGATTTAAAACCATATTTTAAGTAAATAAAATTACATCACATTATTCTTTCCCTTTTGTACCCCAACTCCTCCCAGAGATTCCAATACCTATTAAATATATATATTTAATATATAATATATATATTGTATATATATTATATGTATATATAGCCACTGACACTAGACTCTAACAATAGGCTGATCAGTTGTGGGTTTTCTATAATGTGCTCTAACGCTTGCAAAAAGAAGTTTACTTGGTAAGTAGTAAAACTATATTTACCTATGAGGATAGGGGAAAAGTATATACATATACTTAAAAGTACATATAAAAGTACATTTATTTCATAAAAATAAGGTTATAAATCAAAATTCTCCACAATGATCCCTACCCAACTGGCTAGATTTCCAGACACAGGCATGACTTCCTACAAGCTAAGCAGTCCATATGTCCAAGATTAATTTTGCTACTGCTTGCTCATCCAGGAATATCTTGCCACATTGCTCATTTTGTTATGATTTCTAGGTGTCACATCTGTAGAGGACTATTGAGTACTGATAAATTTAATTGATTACTCATAAAATAATTTAAATTAAAGACAATGTATAAAATACACTAAGGTATTTTATCCACATTTTGTTAGGTTTTTTTTTTCAGAATTCTATACCATAATTTTTATTATAACATTTCTCAACTCCTCTATAATTCACACCCATTTCCACACACACCCAACTTCGTGTTCTCTTTTTAAAACACTATTGACTGCAGTTTGTGCTACCAGTATAATCCTGGATATATATCCTCCACTGGAGCACGGTCCACCAGGAGCCATACTCTTAATGAAAATGAACTCTCCATCTCTCAGCATTCATTCATTTAAAGTAGCTACTTAGCTAGGGCTTAAACATCATGTCTATCTCTCATCTCCACACTGGGATTTACCCTGGCTTGAGCTTGCACAGATTTTGTGTATGCTGTCAAAATCACAACCACTGTGAGTTTACACGTACAACTACAGTGTTCAAAATACACTCTTTCCTTTTGTCATCCCATGACCTCTTGCTCTTTTAATCTTTCCTCTCTCTTTCCACAATGATAATTGAGCCTTGAGAAAAGGGAGCCATCGTCAACCCACTAAAGCCATCAAGGCTAAGTCTTCTCAGATTGAAAGGTATGCCAAAATATCAGCATGGGGTAACCAAGGACTCCAAGTATTAGAGTTCAAGAATAGTGCAAAGTATTTCTCATTATTAAGGCAAGCAAAGCATGAGGTGACCTTTACAGTTAGCTTAAACAAGCACAATTACAGTGAGGGATATACCTGGTATTGTCTTATCATCTTTAGTCATATGAAAGGGGCCAAGAATATTGTTAATGAGATGGAGTGGACATGCCAGGACATTCCATTCATGCCCTTGCTTTCAAGTGCATTCACTTATTACAGTTTATGCAATTCTCTCCAGAAGGCCATCTTGTGGGAAGAATATTCTGCACTCTGTTCCTTCCACAGTTGAGAGTGAGTTCTTGGCTTTTTATACAGGTTCACACAGGTTGTGATACAGATACCCAGTTTATAGGTTAGCATTCTGAAGTCTCTTAGCCCCTGCTCCTTGACCAATTCTGTGACTTTTTATCCCCACCAACTGATGAGATTTTTTTTCTATGACAGTTGACTGTTACACTAAACTTTGAGTATAGTAGATCACTGAAAGTCAGCTTAATACTATGCCAAGTTAAAACAATAATACTAGTCTAATAATACTAGATAATAATAATACTAGACAGGGCCTATACCTGTCTAGTCATAGGGTTTGGCCCCTATAATAGCAGTCAACTACCAGATTGGATTGGGGGTCCACTGCTCAAGATGGAACTCATGCTTGACACGCACGGTTCAAGTAGCCAAAAACCTGGGACTAGATGAGCCATGGACATGGGAAAAAGCTATTGTTCTTCTTAATGACTCTACCAATGTAATGACTCATAACAGCAGTTTGCTAGACTCACATAGCTCAGTGTGCTGCTCAGCCATCATCAAAGATGCTTCCTCCTGAAGTAGATAGGAACAAATGCAGAGACCCACATGGAGCAATGTGCAGAGAGTGAGAGACACTGGAATACTCACTCCTAAGTGGGAGATCTTTACCAAACCACTTCCCTAAGGGCTTAGGGAACCCTGAAGAGGAGGAAAGACTAAAAAAGCCATGGAGCATAGAAGATACAAAAGAAACAATGCCTTCCAGACACTGCAGGCTGACGTACATGTGGACTCACAGATACTGTGGAAGTATGCATAGGGAGTCCACACAGCTAAGCCAAATGGGTTCCCAGCATTGAGAGTGGGAAGTGGACAGGATCTCCATTCCTAACAAAGAAGCTATCTCCAATTGACAACTACTCACAAAGGAAAAATTGGTTTTCTACAACAGAGTCTCATTGACTATACTAATCACACTTGAGTGCACGCCCCATGTCCTGCAGTGTATGACCAACATGAAATGAACTCAGGGGTACTTGGGGTTATATTTTGTCTAACCCTCTTCTCAGCATTTTTTACTTCACTGCTATTTTATTTAAACAAATTTCCAATTGTGTGTGTGTGTGTGTGTGTGTGTGTGTGTGTGTGTGTGTGTACTTCTGTTATTATACCTTTGGTTTTTGTTTGTTTGTTTGCTGGTTTGTTTTCTAAACAGAGAGAAAAAGAAGGCCTAGAATAGGATAGATGGGGAGATAGGGAGGATCTAGGAGGAGGGAAGGGAAACTGTGATCAGAATATTTTATATGAAGAAAATCTATTGTCACTAAAAAATAAAATAAGTATGCAAGTTTAAGATTAGAAGGACTAAAAGTAAAACCACAAACAGACTTTTTATGGGATTTCTGGTGTTGAGTGAGTTGCCTAAGTTCTTAATCTTCAGGGGTTTTGTTTGTTTGTTTGTTTGTTTGTTTAAAATGGAATTAAAATTTCTAGAGAGTTTTTGAAAAATCCAATGAAATTATATTAAAATTATTCTTTATAGGTATGTCATATTCAGACTCCAAAATTAGCTTTAGTAATTCTGTCATTTTCTTTCAAATTCTTCTCTTGGAAAAGGAGATTCACAATAGTTGTAATTTTCAAAGATACCATTTATTCAAATCTTTCTTTTTATTTTAAACCTCAGTGGTACTTACAGAATTTTTATTATTATTCAAAAATGAAGCATTGTGATTCAGAAAGATCATATAAAAAACACTAATTCATGTAGCCAGCAAATGTCAAACATAATCTTGATCATGATTACTTATGAAGAAATGTATTCCTTTAAGCATAGCCTATATTTGAGATTATACACAGACACAGGAGGAATAATTTCTTCCTTTTAATCAATACAAAATAGGTTTTGTGTACTAAAACAGAATATACCGTTTAATGTAACTTCAATATAGCATTTTGTAATATAGTTTGATGTAATTTACTTAGTGTGACTAAAGTTTAACTTTGATTCTACCTCACACCATTTAGAATGGCTAAGATCAAAAACTCAGGTGACAGTAGATGCTGGAGAGGTTGTGGAGAAAGGAATACTCCTTCATTGCTGGTGGGATTTCAAGCTGGGGCAACCACTCTGGAAATCAGTTTGGCGGTTCCTCCAGAAATTGGACATAGTTCTACCAGAGGACCCAGCTATACCACTCCTGGGCATATACCCAGAAGATGCTCCAACATGTAATAAGGTCACATGCTCCACTGTGTTCATAGCAGCCTTATTTATAATAGCCAGAAACTGGGAACAACCCAGATGTCCCTCAACAGAGGAATGGATATAGAAATTGTCGTACATCTACACAATGGAGTACTACTCAGCTATTAAAAACAATGAATTTATAAATTTCTTAGGGAAATGTATGGACCTCGAGAATATCATCCTGAGTGAAGTAACCCAATCACAAAAGAACACATATGGTATCCACTCACTGATTAGTGGATATTAGCCCAGAAGCTGGGAATTTCCAAGATACAATCCACAAACCACAAAAAAAAACTCAAGAAGGAAGACCAAAGTGTGGATACTTTGTTCTTTCTTAGAAGGGGGAACAAAATACCCATGGAAGGAGTTGCAGAGACAAACTATGGAGCAGAGACTGAAGGAAGGACAATCCAGAGACTGCTACACCTGGGGAATCCTTCCCATATTCAATCATCAAATCCAGACACTATTGTGGATGCCAGCAAGTGCTGGATGACAGGAGCCTGATATAGCTGTCTCCTGAGAGGCTCTGACAGTACCTGACTAATACAGAAGTAGAAGCTCACAGCCATCCATTGGACTGAGTACAGGGTCCCCAATAAAGGATCTAGAGAAAGGACCCAAGGAGCTGAAAGATTTGCAGCCCCTTAGGGTAAACAACAATATGAACTAACCAGTACCCTCAGAACTCCCAGGGACTAAAAGACCAACCAAAGAGTACACATGGTGGGACTCATGGCTCCAGCAGCATTTATAGCAGAGGATGGCCTAGTTGGCCATCAATGGGAGTAGAGGCCCTTGGTCCTGTGAAGGTTCTATGCCCCAGTGTAGGGGAATGCCAGGGCCAGTGTTGGCTCCCTCCCTCCTGCCTCAGCTCTTTCAGCAAAACTGACATCCTGAGACTGGAAGCAGACATCTGCTGGGCCTAAACAATGGCCTACTACACTGCAGTTTCCCCTTTGAGGATTTTGGAGGTTGCTGGCAAGCCTACTGCCTGAGGACATACTGAATGTAAACAAACCTGCCTGCCTGAGAACTGAGTCTGAGAGATCTTAGCATCTTCATGTCTGAGACTGTATTTACATTATGCATATATTTTATTTCTGGAGTTTTCTGTTTTATTTCGTACCTGCCTATATAAGTTCGAAATGTCCCCAAGTAAATAGATGCCTTGATAAAGATTTACTTGGCATCGTGTCTCTTTGTTCTCGACCATTCATTTTGCAGGTCCTGTCTAACCTCCAGCTGAAGAGACCCACAGACCTGAGTGGGACTGTGGGAAGGTTTCACTCAGGCCAGGAAGCGGGAATGGGTGGGTTGGTGAGCAGGGGGAGGGGGAAGGGAACAGGGTGATTCTTTTTTTTCCCAGAGGGGAAACAGGGAAAGGAGATATCATTTGAAATATAAATAAAGAAAATATCTAATATAAATAAATAAATAAATAAGAATTAAAATAGAGTGATGGGTGGGCCATGTCACTCTCAGAAGACATTTGTTATTAAATAAAAATTGCCTACAAAATATCAAATGCTTCCCATCACTTATTGCTAAAGTCTGCAAAACTTCACAGGCTATTACCATTTCCCTTGGTTATTCAATATAATATATGGCATGAACTGCAGTTCTGAAAACGCTGTACACCTTGAATGCAGGAAACAGAGAAAACAATCTCAACACACCCAGAAAATTTTCTCTTTGTTACAAGCTTTATAGTGCTGAAAAGTTCCACATAGCCTGCTGGGGAGCAAAGCCATCGAGGATCTTACCAAGCACTAGACACTGCATACTGTGATCCTGTCCTGATAGACAACATGTGTCTGCTTGTGCAATAGTGGCAAGACTGTCTGAAATGAGCAAACACTTTACAACTGGAACTGAGATCTTCTCTTCAGGATAGAGGTCTATATTTTGTGCTTTTATCGTGGCTAAAAGTCCATAGATAAGGAAGTTATAGGTCCAAGTAATATGAAGTGGTAATGTCATCAAATTTCTTCTACATGTTTTTGTTCATCCCCACAGACCTGCTGCTCTCAGTCTTTATCAGAAGAACATTTTTTGTAAGTGAGCAACAGTCAATGGAGGGATACATAACTAGTCAAAGAGCAAAGTTACTTGGTGCCCAGCCAGAAATGGGACAACTATTTTAGTCACCCTCCACCAAGGCTGAGGGAACCCCAAAAAAGAGGAGATGTAAAGAATGTAAGAGTGAAAAGATGGGAGACATGCTATGAATACCATCTGCTGTACATGACGTGGCTATCACACTCATGGGGTGCACAAGGCCTATACAAAATCAAGTCAATCAAAATCCCAGCACAGAGAAGGCAGATAATCTCCAGATAAATCCTACGCCTCACTGGTACATACCTGGTGGAAGAGAGATTCATTGTTTTATGAGGATGTGGCCACTGATAATTTCCTCAGGCTCCAGAAGGTGGCCTCACATCCATGAACATACAAGCAGTACTAAGTGACTTATGAACAAACAGGAAAAGGCATGAGGTTGTAAGGGAATGAATTGGAAAGAAGGAAATGACAAGTAGATAATTTTCATTATACACATGTATAAAATTCTAAAATATGAAAAATTTAAATTAAGCTATTAGCTAATGAATCAATGCTGCCTTATATCTGGTTAATACATAGATATATATTAACTCCAATTTTTAGTGGTTTAGAGTGCTTGCTACACTTATGACCATGAGAAGCAGACTTTGGGTATCAATAGCTACATAAAGTCTGAGGGTATCCCCATCCTTGCCTGTAACCCATGAACTGACAGGAACAGAAAACAGTGGAAAAACAAGGAAAAAGAAAAAACTACTTAAGTTTTGTTGATGCTGAGCCTAGCTAGAGAGTTTTTGCCCCAAAGGAACAAGGCAAGAGTGATAGACAGAAACACCCAATACTGTCCTCCAGTCTCCACACAGACATGCACATTCACACATAGATACACTTGCATACCACCCTAAATATAAACACAAAGAGGATATACATGATAAAATACACACACAACCTAAAGGAATATGAAACATGATGCAAATTTGTATCTTAGTTAGAAAAGGAAGATTGGGAAATGGTGCCCAGTGAAATGGAGAAGAAAATAGTAACAAATGTATAACACCAAGCATAAATTAATTTTACCATTAGCATCATATTCTTTGGAGATAAACATAGGAGCCAAAATAAGTTAATATTCCACAATATGATTGTTTATCAAATGTTTCATAACATTTACACAAATCTCCAGAATAGAATAGTCCAATGCAGAGGAAATGTAAGACAATAATTACAGAGGTTTTAAGAAAAACATAATATAGTTACTGTCTTAGTCAGGATTTCTATTCCTGCACAAAACATCAGGACCAAGAAACAAGTTGGGGAGGAAAGGGTTTATTCAGTTTACACTTCCACTTTGCTGTTGATCACCAAAGGAAGTCAGGACTGAAACCCAAGCAGGTCAGGAAGCAGGAGCTGACGCAGAGGCCATGGAGGGATGTTCCTTAATGGCTTGCTTCTCCTGGCACACACAGCTTGCTATCTTATAGAACCCCAGACTACCAGCCCAGAGATGGTACCACCCACAAGGGGTCCTCCACTTTGATCAGTAATTGAGAAAATGCCTTACAGCTGGATCTCATGGAGGCATTTCCTCAACTGAATCTCCTTTCTCTGTGATAACTACAGCTTGTATCAAGTTGACACAAAACCAGCCAGTACAATTGACCCCTTGTCAATTTGACACACAAACATATCACTATTAAGTCTCAAACTTTGCTTTCTTATTCATCCCAAGATCTAAATAACTTTAAAAGTCCCACAGTCTTTACATATTGAAAGTTAACATTCAAAGTCTCTTAGCTGTGGGCTCCACTAAAATACTTTCTTCGAGAGGGAAAAATATCAGGGCACAGTCACAATCAAAAGCAAAAATCAAGATTCTAGATTCAAGATCCATGAGCCTTGAGCCTCTACCCTCCTGGCTGGCGCACCCGCAGCCCTCCTGGACTCCAGCCAGGCCCATGCGGCCCAAGCATGCTCGGAGCCTGGGGGTGCTGCACCAGTCCTGAGGAAATGGCTGCTGTTTTAGATGGCCTCAGATGTACCTCGACTACTGAGCTGCCAGATTTTTCATTTCTCTTGCAATGACTCTAAAAGCCTCATGCCATTTCTGAGAAACACATTCAGATAACACACACACTCACACACACAAGCAAAAAATCAAACTCCAACTCTCCAATGTCTGAGATCCACTCATGATCTTCTGGATTCCTCCAAGGGTTTGCACACACCTTGTCTTCTAGGCCCCAGATGCCTGTACTCCACTGCTGCTGCTGTTCTTGGTGGTCATCGCATGGTACTGGCATTTCGAAAATACTGCTGTCTTCCACTGTAACTAGGCTTCACCAATAGCCTCTCATAGGCTCTCTTCATGGTGCCAAGCCTCAATTCCTTTTCATGACCCCTTCAGTCCTGGGCCATAAATTGCAAACTGAGGCTGCCCCTTCACCAATGGCCTTCCATGGCCTCTCACTGTGTGGAGCCTCAGCTGTTCTTCATGACCTCTTTGTGCCTTCAAAACCAGTAACACTTGGGTGACTCTTGCACATTAGCAAGTCCTGCTGCAGCACAAGGCACAACCCTGGCTATCTCTGGAACACAGCCTCTTTGTGCTCTTAGAAAACATTTCCCAGAATATGTCACCTCAGTGATGCTGGTCTCTTCTTAACCACCACTAATTTCTTAGCTCCAGCTAACCAGCATCAATAGTCCCAGTAATGCAAAGTTTTCACATTAGTGAAAACCACAGCTGATTCTTCAGCCCCAGCTAACCAAAACCACACAATCTTCACAGTCAAAATAGCAAAAGCCCTGATAAGAGTCTTTGATCTTCCCTCTGAAATTTCACAAGCCAGGCCTCCATCTTCTGCACTATTATCAACATTATCTTCCAAGTTCCTACACAACATCCCACAGAGCTCTTAACACTGAATGGAACTTTGGAACTTCTAGCCCAAAGTTCCAAAGTCCTTCCACAGCTCTCCCCAAAACACGATCAGGTTGTCACAGGAATACCCAACTATGCTGGTACCAATTTGTCGTAGTCAGGGTTTCTATTCCTGCACAAACATCAGGACCAAGAAACAAGTTGGGGAGGAAAGGATTTATTCAGCTTAATACTTCCACTTTGCTGTTGATCACCAAAGGAAGTCAGGACTGGAACTCAAGCAGGTCAGGAAGCAGGAGCTGATGCAGAGGCCATGGAGGGATGTTCCTTATTGGCTTGGTTCCTCTGGCTTGCTCAGCCTGCTCTCTTATAGAACCCAAGACTTCCAGCCCAGGGATGGCATCACCCACAAGGGGCCCTACCCCCTTGATCACTAATTGAGAAAACGCCTCACAGCTGGATCTCATGGAAGCATTTCCTCAACTGAATCTCCTTTCTCTGTGATAATTCCAGCTTGTGTCAAGTTGACACCAAACCAGCCAGTACAGTTAGTTTCTGTTTTGAAAAAGATCAAGGGACTAGAGACATGGATCAGGGCTTAAAAACACTAGCTTTTTATTCACAGTATAGTGGTGCAATTCCCAGCATGTGCACACACACACACACACACACACACACACACACACATACACACACACACACAGAAAATATTGTAAGCTCAAAATGGCTTACAATAATTTGTAAATCCAGGGGATTCAATGTCCTCCTCTGATACCTATGACTACCAGACTTGCAATAGGTACATAGAAATGTATACAGGCATACAGACAGGCAAAACACCCATACCCACAAAATACTTCTTTAAAAGCTGAAAACCAATGAGCTCATAATATAAAGTTTGATTCCTACATTTTTGAAGGGGCACAATAACATTCATGTCAACCAGTACATTCATTTGTTTCTATTAAACATTACTTTATTAATCAGATCCTTGAAGGCTTGTTTTACTTGTTGATTTCTCAAGGTGTAAATAAAAGGGTTCAGCATGGGAGCAATTGAAGTATTGAGAACAGCCACCCCTTTGGTCAGTGATGCTCTTTCATTTGCAGAAGGTTTGACATACATGAAAATGCAGCTTCCATAAGAGATGGAGATGACAATCATGTGAGAGGAACAGGTGGAGAAAGCCTTCTTCCTCTGGCTGGCAGATGGGAACCTCAGAATGGTGCTGATGATGCAGATGTAGGACAAGATCACTAGAGCCAGTGTGAACAGCAGAGTAATGGATGCACAATAAAGACCAGATGCCTCTAAAAGCCTTGTATCTGAGCAAGATAGTTGTAAAATGGGGAAGTAGTCACAGGAGAAGTGATCAATGATATTTGAAGCACAAAAATCTAACTTAAGGATAAGCATGATTAAAGGGAAGATGCTCAGAAATCCTACCAGCCATGAAGTGAGGACAAGAAGGGTGCAGACTTTCTGATTCATGATGATAACATAGTGCAGTGGTTTACAGATGGCAACATAGCGGTCATAAGACATGGCAGTTAGAAGAAAGAACTCAGACACTCCCAGGGAAAGGAAGAAATATAACTGAGCCAAACAATTGTTATAGGAAATGGTCTTGACTTTAGTAATTATTGACCCCAAAAATCTAGGGATGGAAACACTGGTGAATATAATTTCTAAGAAGGAGAAATTCTGGAGGAAGAAATACATAGGAGTCTTTAACTGGGAGTCTAGCAAGGTTAGAGTGATGATGGTTAGGTTTCCAGTAACACTTAGTATGTAGGCAATGAATAAAAAGACAAAAATCACAACCTGAACTTCTGGTGTGTCTGATATGCCCAAGAGCACGAACTCAGTAACCACAGTATGGTTTCTCATACTGATTTACTGTTCACAGAATCTATTGATAAAAAAAGAAATCAAAGTGTAAACACAAGGTAAAAGGAACAAAAGTTTAAATACTGATATTGCTACATTCTGTGAAGTTAAGCAATAGGATATTTCCACTAGGATTTTTCAATCTCTGCTCATTCTTCTTAAACAAAAAACATCTTACTGAAAGAAAATATTTTCTTACATGGGTCTTTAAAGCCCTCTTGAGCAATTATACACCAACACTCTACATATGGTTATAATTTCTATGTGTGTGGTGTACTTTTGAACTATAGATTTATATAACAATATTTTAATCTTGGTTTTCAACATAAAGCATGTTTTTTGGTTTCACATACTGTATGCTTTCAGAACTGAATATAACATTAAATTTCAACTTCAATACTATTTCCAAACTTCTATAGCTTAGTAGTAGAAACTGAGCCCTCAATCATATTTACTAAACCTAAGTGTTGTAATGGTTATTTTCAACAATAATATGCATTATTTTAAAATGTCTAAGGAAGTAAACACAGAAATAAGAAACAATTTTCTTTTATTATAAAAAGAAAATCTTGGTTTATGAGAACCAAAACATGGGCCAGGGAAAATAATTAAAAAGAGCCAGGAATCAATAGTTATTTTCTTTGAACACTGAGACACTTGTATCATTTAAAATTTTTCTTTTTGCTAAGCTTATTTGCTACTTTATCTTTCAAGTTTCTTGAGGACAAAAGGAACACACAAAAGGGTTTTTTTTTTTTATCTCAAAGTGAAATAGTGCCTTTCTTCTCAAAGAATTATCAGAATTAATAAAATTATGTGTTGGAATTACTTTCTCAAAGAACAGGACTCTGTACTGTAACCTGTATAAATTCTATCACTCCTGGTCTCTCCTGATATTTAACAGACAACACAGAGTCTGTGATGTAAGTTATCAACTTTGTTGTACTAGTTTCTGTACTGTGCAGTTCAGTAAGTGATAAGTACTAAAACTGATAATGGATATCATTCACCTTTCATATTTTAGTCTTCAGTTCTCCATGTTTTTTCTCTCACATTTTCTTCAGTATGCCATCAAAACTGACAAATAGCTGTTATGTGGTTTACGTGATAGTCAAAATACACTAAACTCTAAGTTTAACAGTAATAAATATATTTAAATGATAATTTGGGGGTTCTTGTATTTTTCCAGTAAATTAACCTTTCAAGGGGGGTGATAAAAAACATTTGTTAACAAATATGAAGTATACTGTTTGGCATATATGGTAATAACATTCAGACATAATACCTTACAGCAGTCAGCTATGACTTAAATTCTGCCACTTAAAGGCAAAGAAATAATCATATTCATATTATTCTTCAGAAGATAGTTTTGTCATTCAGGCCATACTTGCCTCTTTTAAGTATACAAAATCTTGACATAAAAAACATACATGATGAATTGCTTTTGAGAATGCTAATAGCCTCACTTAGAAATGAAAATAAATGTACCTTTAATCTTTTTTTATTGCTTCACAGAAACCAAGTGTACTATAAACAAGCTATTGCCATCCTTGGAATTCTTTAAGAAAACAAAGCAACTAATACTGCTTTAAGACACTGGAAGTTAAAACATTTTGAAGGTCTCTGGATAACATAAAATTGAGATCTACACAGCATAAATACAACTTTACCTTCTCTGGACAGTCTATTAAATTCCTGACACACTCAACTAAAGACAAGAACGATGCGGGCAGAAGTTCAAGACATGAATGCAGTGATGTCATGGTTCATCTTTCTTGAAAACCAAACAATATAGAGAGACAGATAGAAAAGTGTACCAATCAACTGGTAACATTGAACCTGGCTTCCCTTTGGTCAAGCAATTTTCTTAATGACTGCATGGACTCAGTCTAAGCCCAGGAGATAATGTATTCTCAATTCATTTGAGATTAGTTAAACCCAGGAATATACCACCTACAATGATCTCTTCTTTGACAGTCTTACTGATATTTTACTAGTTAATAAATTCTGCCAGTGCAGAGGAGAATAGGGAACTAAAGAAGCATTTGTGTTAATATCTTCAAAAGTTATAATTGTACTCTGCTCTTGTTTTCTGTTTTATAACTTTAAAATTGATATGTGCTCCACAATATGAGATCTACAGCCACAACTCTATGACCTTACCCCATCTTACCAGGCATACATTTAAATCTTTTGATTGCTTAAAATAAAATATAAGATATTATATTTTATTTAATATTATATTTTATTTAATCATTTAAATGTTTTGATTATTTAAAATAAAATGTAGATACTACCAGGCATACATTTTAAATCTTTTGATTATTTAAAATAAAATATAGTATATTATACCAATTTGTGTTGTGTATTCTGCAAACATAACCACACAGTATTACAATTCACGCAATGTTAAAAAAACAGACATTATGAAATTTTATTACACAAAATGTTGTCCCAAATTCTTACCTTAATTTTTCAGTTAACCCTGACTAATTGATGTCATTCCTTGTCGAGGTATCTTTAAAAAGAAATTATTTTTGCAACATTTGCATAGGATATCCAAGAAGACTTAGACATAATTTGTGATTCGTCGAGATTGGAATTAGCACCCTCCCTCCAAAAAAGTAACACACTGGACAGAAAGCCATCAAAGAGAATCTTAAAGATTGTGATAAGGATGCTTAAGTGAAGCCTTCTGGAGCTGAGGGCTTCTGGTCTCCTTCTTCTTGAGTTTGTTGTGGTTTGTAGATTGTATCTTTCAAATTCCGAGTGTCTGGGCTAATAATATCCACTTATCAGTGAGTGCATACCATGTGTGTTCTTTTGTGATTGGGTTACCTCATTCAAGATGATATTCTCCACATCCATCCATTTCCCTAAGAATTTCATAAATTCATTGTTTTTAATAGCTGAGTAGTACTCCATTGTGTAAATGCACCACATTTTCTGTATCCATTTCTCTGTTGAGGGACATCTGCATTGTTTCCAGTTTCTGGCTATTATAAATAAGGCTGCTATGAACATAGTGGATCATGTGACCTTATTACATGTTGAAGCATCTTCTGTGTATATGCCTAGGAGTAGTATTGCTGGATCCTCAGATAGTACTATGTCCAATTTCCTGAGGAACTGCCAAACTGATTTCCAGAATGATTGTACCAATTTGCAATTCCACCAGCAAAGGAGTGTTCCTCTTTCTCCACATCCTTGCCAGCATCTGCTGTCACCTCAGTTTTTGATTTTAGCCATTCTGAGTGGTGTGAGGTTAATTTCAAGGTTGTTTTGATTTACATTTCCCTGATGGCTAAATATATTGAACATTTTTTTAGGTGCTTCTCAGCCATTCCATATTCCTCAGTTGAAAATTCTTTGTTTAGTTCTGTACCCCATTTTTAATAAGGTTATTTGGTTCTCGGTAGTCTAACTTCTTGAGTTCTTTGTATATATTGGATATTAGTCCTCTATCGGATATTGGATTGGTAAAGATCTTTTCCCAATCTGTTGGTTGCCTTTTTGTCTTATTGACAGTGTCCTTTGCCTTCTACAAGTTTTGCAATTTTATGAGGTCCCTTTGTCAATTCTTGATCTTACAGCATAAGCCGTTGATGTTCTATTCAGGAATGTTTCCCCTGTGCCCATATGTTGGAGGCTATTCCCCAATTTCTCCTCTATAAGTTTCAGTGTATCTGGTTTGATGTGGAAGTCCCTAATCCACTGGGACTTGAGCTTTGTACAAGGAGATAGGAATGGATCATTTTGAATTTTTCTACATGCTGTCAGTTGAACCAGCACCATTTGTTGAAAATGCTGTCTTTTTTCCAGGGATGGTTTTAGCTCCTTTGTCAAAGATCAAGTGACCATAGATGTGTGGGTTCATTTCTATTTCTTCAGTTCTATTCCATTGATCTACCTGCCTGTCACTGTACCAATACCATGCAGTTTCCATCACACTTTCTCTGTAGTACAGCTTGAGGCCAGGGGTGGTGATTCCCCCAGAAGTTTTTTTATTGTTGAGAATAGTTTTTGATATTCTAGGGTTTGGGATTTTTCTTGTTGTTGTTGTTATTCCAGATGAATTTGCAAATTGCCCTTTCTAACTCTGTGAAGAATTAAGTTGGAATTTTGATGGGGATTGCATTGAATCTGTAGATTGCTTTTGGCAAGATGGCCATTTTTACTATATTAATCCTGCCAATCCATGAGCATGGAAGACCTTTCCATCTTCTGAGATCTTCAATTTCTTTCTTCAAAGACCTGAAGTTCTTGTCAAATAGATCTTTTACTTGCTTAGTTAGAGTCACACCAAGGCATTTTATATTATTTGTGACTATTGTGAAGGGTGTTGATTCCCTAATTTCTTTCTCAACCTGTTTATCCTTTGTGTAGAGAAAGACCACTGATTTGTTTGAGTTAATTTTATATCCAGCTACTTTGTTGAAGTTGTTTATCAGGTTTAGGAGCTCTCTGGTGGAATTTTTGAGTCACTTAAGTATACTATCATATCATCTGCAAATAGTAATATTTTGGCTTCTTCTTTTCCAATTTGTATCCCTTTGATCTGCTTTTGTTGTCTAATTGCTCTAGCTAGGACTTCAAGTACAATATTGAATAGGTAGGGAGAGAGTGGGCAGCCTTGTCTAGTCCCTGATTTTAGTAGGATTACTTCAAGTTTCTCTCCATTTAGTTTGATGTTGGCTACTGGTTTGCTTTTACTATGTATAGGTATGGGCCTTGAATTCCTGACCTTACCAAGACTTTTATCATGAAGCGGTGTTGGATTTCGTCAAATGCTTTCTCAGCATCTAATGAGATGATCATGTGTTTTTCTTTGAGTTTGTTTATATAGTAAATTACATTGATGGATTTCCGTATGTTGAACCATCCCTGCATCCCTGGGATGAAACCTACTTGATCATGATGGATGATCGGTTTGATGTGTTTGGACTCAGTTTGACAGAATTTTATTGAGTACTTGGTCTGAAGTTCTCTTTCTTGGTTGGGTCTTTGTGCGGTTTAGGTATCACAATAATTGTGGCTTCATAGAATGAATTGGGTAGAGTAGCTTCTGTTTCTATTTTGTGGAATAGTTTGAGGAGTATTGGTATTAGGTCTTCTTTGAAGGTCTGATAAAACTCTGCACTAAACACTGGGCTTATTTTTGTTTGGGAGACTATTAATGATTGTTTCTATTTCTTTAGGGGATATGGGACTACTTAGTTCAGTAATTTGATCTTGATTTAACTTTGGTACCTGGTATCTGTCCAGAAAATTGCCCATTTCATCCAGGTTTTCAAGTTTTGTTGAATACAAGCTTTCGTAGTAGGATCTGATGATTTTTTTTTTTATTTCCTCAGATTCTGTTGTTATGTCTCCCTTTTCATTTCTGATCTTGTCAATTAGGACACTGTCTCTGTGTCCTCTAGTTAGTCTGGCTAAGGGCTTATCTATTTTGTTGATTTTCTCAAAGAACCAGCTCTTGGTTTGGTTGATTCTTTGTATAGTTCTTTTTGTTTCCACTTGGTTGATTTCAGCCCTGAGTTTGATTATTTCCTGCCTTTGACTCCTCTTGGGTGAGTTTGCTTCTTTTTGTTCTGGAGCTTTCAGGTGTGCTGTCAAATTGCTGGTGTATGGGCTCTCCAGGTTCTGTTTGTAGGCACTCAGAGTTTTCCTCTTACCACTGCTTTTATTGTGCCCCATAAGTTTGGGTATGCTGTGGCTTCATTTTCATTAAACTCTAAAATGTCTTTAATTTCTTTCTTTATTTCTTCCTTGACCAAGTTATCATTGAGTAGAGTGTTGTTAAGTTTCCACGTGCATGTTGGCTTTCTATTATTTGTATTATTATTGAAGATCAGGCTTAGTCTGTAGTGATCTGATAGGATGCATGGGATTATTTCAATATTTTTGTGTCTGTTGAGGCCTGTTTGTGACTGATTATATGGTCAGTTTTGGAGAAGGTACTATGAGGTGCTGAGAAGGAGGTATATCCTTTTGTTTTAGGATGAAATGTTCTATAAGTATCTGTTAAATCCATTTGTTTCATAACTTCTGTTAGTTTCACTGTGTCGCTATTTAGTTTATCTTTCCATAGTCTGTCCATTGCTGAGAGTGGGGTGTTGAAGTCTCCACTATTATTGTGTGCAGTGCAATATGTGCTTTGAGCTTTAGTAAAGTTTCCTTTATGAATGTGGGTGTCCTTGCATTTGGAGTGTATAGGTTCAGGATTGAGAGTTCATATTGGTAGATTTTACCTTTAATGAGTATGAAGTGTCCCTCCTTATCTTTTTTGATAACTTTAGGTTGAAAGTCAATTTTATTCGCTATTAGAAAGGCTACTTCAGCTTGTTTCTTGGGACCATTTGCTTGGAAAACTGTTTTCCAGCCTTTCACTCTGAGGTAGTATCTGCTTTGTAACTGAGGTAGGTCTCCTGTATGCAGCAAAATGTTGAGTCCTGCTTACATAACCAGTATGTTAGTCTATGTATTTTTAGTGAGGAATTGAGTCCATTGATATTAAGAGCTATTAAGGAAAAGTAATGGTTACTTCCTGTTATTTTTGTTGTAAGAGTTGGGATTCAGTTTATGTGGCTATCTTCTTTTAGATTTGTTGAAAGATTACCTTCCTGCTTTTTCTACGATGTACTTTCCCTCCTTGTGTTGAAGTTAAGGGCTGGATTCATGGAAAGATAGTTTGTAAATTTGGTTTTGTCATGGAATACTTTTGTTTCCCCATCTATTGTGATTGAGAGTTTTGCTGGGTATAATAGCCTGGGCTGGCATTTGTGTTCTCTTAGGGTCTGTATGATATCTGCCCAGGATCTTGTAGCTTTCGGAGTCTTTGGTGAGAAGTCTGGTGTAATTCTGATAGGCCTGCCTTTATATGTTACTTGACCTTTTTCCCTTACTGCTTTTAATATTCTTTCTTTGTTTTGTGCATTTGGTGCTTTGACTATTATGTGGCGGGAAGAATTTCTTTTCTGGTCCAGTCTATTTGGAGTTCTGTAAGCCTCTTGTATATTCATGGGCATCTCTTTCTTTAGGTTAGGGAGGTTTTCTTCTATAATTTTGTTGAAGATATTTACTGGCCCTTAAAGTTGGAAATCTTCACTCTCTATACCTATTATCCTTAGGTTTGGTCTTCTCATTGTATCCTGGATTTCCTGGATGTTTTGAGTTAGGAGCTTTTTGTATTTTGCATTTTCTTTGACTGTTGTGTTAATGTTTTCAATGTTATCTTCTGCACCTGAGATTCTCTCTTCTATCTCTTGTATTCTGTTGGTGATGCTTGCATCTATGGCTCCTGATTTCTTTTCTAGGCTTTCTATCTCCAGAGTTGTCTCCCTTTGTGATTTCTTTATTTTTTCTACTTCCATTTTTAGATCCTGGATGGTTTTGTTCAATTCCTTCACCTGTTTGGTTGTGTTTTCCTGTAATTCTTTAAGAGATTTTTTTTTTGTTTTCTCTTTAAGGGCTTCTACCTGTTTTCCTGTGTTCTCCTGTGTTTCTTTAAGGGAGTTATTTATGGCCTTCTTAAAATCCTCTACCAGCATCATGAGATATGATTTTAAATCCAAGTTTTGCTTCTTCAGTGTGTTGGAATATCCAGGACTTGCTGTGGTGGAAGTACTGGGTTCTGATGATGCCAAGTAGTCTTGGTTTCTGTTGGTAAGATTCTTGTGTTTGCCTTTTACCATCTGGTAATCTTTTGTGTTAGATGATCTTGATGTCTCTGGCTGGAACTTGTTCCTTCTGTGAGTCTGTAAGCCTGTGTCAGCACCCCTGGGAGACCAGCTCTCTCCTGGCAAGACCAGTGCACAGAGGGCTGCGGAACACCCCCCACCTCCTGGATGCAGATAACATTTTTAATTTTTAAAAAGTCCTGGCTGTGACTTTTCCAACATCTGACATACCATTGCAAAAAATAATATTTTCATTCAAACATGAGAATTCAAACATTTTACACTTATTTAACACATATACATTGTATACAGATAAATAATAAAATGGAAGAATGGGGATAGAAAACAATACTACAACCCAAAACAACAAATATTAAATCTCGTAATTAATATCCCAGTATCAAGAACATATGGTGGTATGATGTATGACCTAAGGACTTTAGCAGTACTGTCGTTGCAGCATCAACACCTATATCCCACATAGGTGCTCTCTTGGGCTGACATCACTCATTGCCTGCATCATTACTTAGCAGATACTCCTGTCCTATCTAACTATGTTTAGGGACTCTAACACTATCACTCACTACCTGGTTATTAATGATCACACTTAAGCAGTGCTAAAATGAAAAATATCAAATACGACCAAATTAAATACAAAATATACAGTTCAAAAGAAGAAGGAGAACCAGGAAGGTAGATATTACAGACAAGGCTTGAGATAAGACAGAGAAAGATTTTAAGGACAGGCTTGATCTGCATTGGAATATAAACCCTGCCTATCTAAGGTTCTAACTTGTAAAAGGAAAATGACTGAGAATTTACTGATCCTAGAATGAAAGACAAAGGAAAATGCTATAAAAGTGATTCAAGAAGCCCAGGTTCCTTATCAGGCTAACTGCAAAACAGTCATAGTGCTAGGCAATGTACAGCAAGAAAGTCCCTGAATAAAGGACCTGAGAGATCACAGTGTTAAACTGTAGAAGTGAAACCCAGATGCATTGGAGACCCTAAGATGTTGGAGAAGCCAGAAGCATTAGATATCTGCCAAAGAAAGCTACACACTGGAAATGTGTTACCTAACAGAAAATGTATGTTTAAATCAAGAAAGCTGAAAGGGTAGAGCTATGGAGCCCTTTGGTATTAGACACAGAGCTACAAAATTTGACACTTGACTGCTGAGTTTTGATCTTGCTCTTGTCTGGCATCTTCTCACTGTGCTTCCATAGCTCCATTTTCAAATATTATATGGGATAAAAGAATACAACTTACTTTTATTTTATATGGGGTTACAGATACAAGATTTCCTTGAGTTTTATAACAGACTTTGGATATGAAACACTGAAACATTGGTGAGACTTTGAAAGACCACAGAGACTTTTGAATTTGTGCTAAAAACATTTTGCATTGCAATATGGGCCAAAGCCTATGGGGGTCAGGCAGTAGAATATGATAGTTTGCATGAGATGCTCCCATATTATTAGGCATTTGAATATTTGGTTCTTATTTGGTGTGCTGTTTAAGGTAATTTAGTAAGTGTGGACATACTGGAGGAAGTATGTTACTAGAGGATGGATTCAAGATTTCAAACTCTAGGAGGTACCCTTATTCACTTTCTGAAACTTGCTTATGGCTGCAAATGTGCTCTCAGCTTGCTGCTTCAACTGCCATGTTTTTCCACTGTGGTATAATTGGACTCTTATCCCTCTGGGAACACAGAGCCAAATAAACCTTTCCTTCTTATGTTACCTTTTGATGATATGAATATCTTTAAACCCTACATGACAGAAACTGTACTGAGTCAGGAAAGTCAATAGTACAGGTGACAGTTGATTTTATTGTCTATTAGCATCTCCATCAGACTTTGAAGGCTTATATATCCATCAGACTTTGAAGGTTTGTGTATTTACAATAATTAGAAGTTTGTATTGAATGTCATGTAGACATATAATACACAGCTACATGTACTATAGTAAATAGACTATGCTTTGCTCCTATAACACCTTTTCAACTATCAAAATAAAACAAAACAGGCTCCTGCAATTTCTCACTTAACCTAGAACCTCAACACTAAAGTAAAGATCTGCTCTCTATATATGGTGGTTGTAAATGAATCATCTGCTGGAATTACAAGATTCTTATCTGGGTGGTAAAATGCTCTTTCATGGGATGTCTGTGATGTTTTCTTAAAGGTTATCATTTGAACTAGTACAATATAAAGATGACCTTTCCTTTCTGGGTGTACATTTAGCCTAGTATAAATCACAAATAAATTAATTAATTAATTAATTAATTAATTAATAAAAGAGCAGGTGGGGAGTAAAGTTTCTCTATTATATGGTATCCCTGTCTGTGCATATGAGACCATGTCACAACATATGTAAAAATCATAGAAAAGGCAGCTTTGTTCTTCCACTACATAGAACTGATACAGGGTCATTACACATGACAACAAGTGTGTTTCTTGTTTAGCCTTCACGCCAGACTCATTTATCTTGCATCATGAACTGTGATGTTCATCTACTAGTGACCATGTACAGTTTCACATGTTAAAACTCAGGCTGGACTTGAAGCAAATAGGTCCTCATTTTAAGATTACCAGGTATGGTGGTTTGAATGACAATTGCCCCCATAGGATCATATATTTGTGTGCATAGTCTCCAGTTGGTGAACTGTTTAGAAAGGATTAGGAGACATGGGACGTGGTCTTCTTGGAAGAGTTGGGTCATCTCGGGGTTGGAGGATTTGAAGTTTCCAAAGCCATGCCAGGGTCTCTCTCTCTCTCTCTCTCTCTCTCTCTCTCTCTCTCTCTCTCTCTCTCTCTCTCTCTCTCTCTCTCTCTCTCTCTTTCTCTGCCAGCAGATTTCAAATCAGATGTGAGTGCTCAGTAACTTCTACAACACCATGCCTGCTTACTTGCCACCGTGCTCTTGCCATAATGATCATAGCCAAAACCTATGAAATTGTAACTAGGCCCCCTATTTAATGCTTTTGGCAGGGTTCCTTCTGGTCTGTCTGGGCTGGTGTCCTGAGCAGACCTTGGGCACAAGTTCCGCAGCCAGTCCCTCAACACCCAGAGAAAGTTCCACTCCTGGGCACACTGACAAGCCCAGGATCAGAGGTGAGGAGGACCTAACATCTGTCCCAACACCAGGAGTAACTGAGGCCAGCAGGACCAGCCACACAGGAACTCCACCAGGCCAGTGGTTCTAGTTCCTTCCAGTTTGTCTGGGCTGGGGTCCAGAGCAGACCTTGGGCAGAAGCTCCACAGCCAGTCCAACAACACACAGAGGAAGCTTCACTCCCAGGTGCTCTAACAAGCCCAGGGTCACAGGATCCCAGAATCACAGGATCACAGGGACAGCTTGACTCTGAAGAGTTCTGACACAACCAGGATCACAGGAAGGACTGACTCCAGTCATATTTAGCAAGGGCAGGTAGCACTAGAGATAACCAGATGGCAGGGGCAAGCATAAGAAAATAAACAACACAAACCAAGGTCACTTGGCATCAGCAGAACCCAATTCTCCCACCATAGCAAGTCCTGGAAACACCATTACACCGGAAAAGCAAGATTCAGATATAAATCACTTCTCATGGTGATGATACAGGACTTTAAGAAAGACATAAATAGCACCCTCAAAGAAATACAGGAGAACACAGGTAAACAGCTAGAAGCCATTCAAGAGGAAACACAAAAATCCCTTAAATAACTACAGGAAAACACAATCAAACAGGTGAAGGAAATGAGCAAAACCATACAGAATCTAAAAATGGAAATAGAAACAATAAAGAAAACAGAAAGAGAGACAACCCTGGAGACACAAAACCTAGGAAAGAAATAAGGAGTCATAGGTGCAAGCATCACCAACAGAATACAAAGATAGAAGAGAGAATCTCAGGGGTAGAAGACACTATAGAAAACATTGATACAACAGTCAAAGAAAATGCAAAAAGCAAAAAGCACCTAACCCAAAACATCCAGGAAATCGAGGATGCAATGAGAAGACCAAACCTAAGGATAATAGGTATAGAAGAGAGTGAAGACTCCCAATGTAATGGGCCAGTAAATATCTCCAACAAAATTATAGAAGAAAACTTCCCTAAACTAAAAAAAGAAATGCCCATGAACATACAAGAAGCTTACAGAACTCCAATTAGACTGGACCAGAAAAGAAATTCCTCCAACCACAAAATAATCAAAACACCAAATGCACTAAACAAAGAAAGAACTTTAAAAGCAGTAAGGGAAAAAGGTCAAGTAACATATAAAGGCAGGCCTATCAGAATTACACCAGACTTCTCACTAAAAACTATGAAAGCTAGAAGATCCTGGGCAAATGTCATACAGACCCTAAGAGAACACAAATGCCAGCCCAGGCTACTATACCCAGCAAAACTCTCAATTACCATAAATAGAGAAAACAAGATATTCCATGACAAAACCAAATTTATACAATATCTTTCCACAAATCCAGCCCTACAAAGGATAATAGATGGTATTATCTATTCAACATAAGGAACAAAACTACACCCTAGAAGAAGCAATCTAGTAATCTTTCAATAAATCCACACAAACCTAATTCCACCTCTTATAACAAAAACAGGAAATGACAATTCCTTTTTCTTAATATCTTAATATGAAAATCAATATTACCAACATATCCTAATTGATTGAAATCCAAAAATATGAAGAATTAGAAATTTGTTGATTGTCATCCAATGGTCTCTCTAATTTGGTAGTTGGGGAAATAGGTCCAATATTGTACAATCTGTATACACTCTCAGCTTGTTTGTTTATGACAGTGTCTGGCTGTGTACAACATAAGTGTCTTGAAATATTGCTTCTCCTATCTCAACCTCTCTATTAGTAGTATTGTTTATTTCATGTTTTTACACTATACTATGCTCTTCAGAACAGCTTATATATTTCAAAAGTATTTATATACCCAAAAGAAACATAGACAATTAACTAGGGAGGTTGCTTATAAGAGAACAACAAAGAATGAGACTGATGCTTTGCTTGACATTTGTAACTCTTGTATCAAGTTTGAAGAAGAGGACTTTATAACTTACTCTTTCTCTGAGATGAATGCTTTTCCAAATTATTACAGCTAATGAACCAAATTCTTATCCTCACCTAATGTCTGTGCCACCCTCCAAGCAGAACCATTGTTCATTGAAACAGTTGGTGAATGACTTTATGGATAGACCATCTTAATGCATACACCATTTCTTAAATGAAATTAACCTGTTCTCTGTGGGATGAGAATAGTCACTTACTCAAGTCAAATAGCTTTGACCATAGCAGGAAGTTTGTATCCAAAAATCGAGCCTACAATTCATTTCTTGGTGCACCAGAACTGTCAACTCTCAGCTTAGCTACGATGGAGGTAAAATCCTTTGGTGATATGAGGGTCTTTGAAGTACAGCCTTATTGCAATGACATCCAGTGTCTAAAAATTATTCTTATTTTGGGCTTGTACCACAGTAAGAGCCAAGATTTTAAACTCTACTAAATACAAAACAAACAAACAAAAAGACTTTATATATTTATGTTCATTTAAGAAAATACTAGTAGTGATTTATTATTTTGAAATATATAGTTAATATGTTTGGAGTTATTTAAAATTTATATTGAGAAAAATGTATTTTCACTATTGCTGTAGACGAGCATCTACATAAGACTGTTAAATTGATTGTTGTTTTATATCAAACAACTTTTAGAGTTAAAAAAATGCTTTTGGCTCTAACTTGAGTTGGTCGTGATATCTCCTCACAGCTATAGAACAGTAGCTAAGACACTGGACACAGATAAGGACTATACAATATCCTGTATAATAATAAAGATTTATTTTCCTGTATTAAGGGATTTTTATCATATGTAATAAAGAACTTTGTAACTTTTTAAAAATATAGCAACATTCAAGTAGTGCAGGGTCTGTGTCCTCATGCAAGGGTTCCTTTTGGAATTCCTATTGACCTGATTGTAACAAAAATTCCTCAGAAGTAACTTAATGATTAAAACACTTATTTATTAGATTTCCTTTTAACTACTTTTCTCAATTTTACATAACTTTGCCTAGAAAAATATGAGTGTGGTGTTAATTACTTTTGATAGTAATGGGCAATTTCAATCTTAAGGATCAATACCATTGTGTCTAGAAACAAATCTGTGGAAAAGAGAAACCAGTATATTCAATTTAAAAAGAAGTTAGTAAATAGTAATACTCAAGATGTATATGAAGTTTGTTCTCCACAAGCTGATGGGAAGACCCTAGTGCTGTAGACACCTGTATATATCACTGAACACAGAGAAGTCATGCTGATGCCCAAATAGAGCCTTCACCCCATGGACTAGTTAGTGCTCGTGGAACTGGAAGTTACTTTGTGTGTAACCAGAGAAGAAAGGCAAACACTAACTGAGCTATCAACCCTTTCTCTACAATGATAACCTGCCTACATGGCACACTGATGCAGTACTGACACACAGGTATAGGCTTAACCACCCGCTATCTGATTAGATTTAAGCCCAGTGCCACAAAATGGAACCCATGACTGATACTGCCCATGTGGCCAAAAAAGACCTAGGACTAGATAGGCCAAAGCCCTAGAGGAAAGCCAAATATTTTTCTGCTAGACAATAGCAATGTGATGACTCCTAACAACATTCTGATATCCTCAAAGACCATCATTAAGAAGATTCCTCCTATAGTAGATGAGAAAAAATACAGAAGCCCACAACTAGACAATGGGCAGAGAGTAAAAGAGCTGGGAAAACCCAATCTTTAATGGAATGTCTACAACAAACTCCCTTCCTCAGGGCTCAGAGAAACCCACAGAGCAGGAAACAGAAAGATTGCAAGAGCCAATGGGGATGGAAGACACTAAGGAGACAAAGTCTTCAAGACACTGCTGGCTAACTCATATATAAACTCATAGAGACTGTGGCAGCATGAGCTTGCACACAGCCTAGTCAGATAGGGCCCCAGCACTGAGAAGAGAAGTGGACATGATCTCCCATCCCTAACCAAGAGGCTGTCTCCCCTTGACAACCACTCACAAAAGAAATATGAATCTGCTCAATGGCATGTCATTGTGTCTACGAACCACACCTAAGGGCAGGAACCATGCCATGCAAAATGGTTTAATGGCCAACAAAAAAGAAACTCAGAGCAATTTTTTGTACACATTTTATCTCAAACCTTTTATTTAAATCACTGATATTACATTTAAATATGGTTTCTTATGTGTTTCCTATGTCTGTCTATGTCTGTATTTATACCTTGAACTTTTTCTTTATTTCATTATTGTTAGTTTTGAGAAACAATACCCAATTAAATGAAGAATAAAATTATTACGAGCATATAACACTAAATGCAAGTGAATTTTAACATTTGGCATCATATTTTTGGAGACAGAGATATAATGAAAACAAGTTCTCATACCAAAATACAGATGTCTATCAAATGTCCCATAGCATTTGTACAGGAAACCTACTTCCTCCATGACTGAAAGTTTCAACACAGAGTAAAGAGTAAACAATGCCCAAACAGTTTTAAAGGAAAACATAACATAGTTATTTTCCAATTAAAAAGATAGTTGAAGAATTAGAGAGGTAGCTCCAAGGTTAAAAGTTCTTCCATTTCTTTCTGAGGACACTGGGACAATTCATAGCACCAACACAATACCTCACAGCCTTCAGCAGTTCCACTTTCAGAAGACCCAATGCCCTTTTCTGGCCTCTGTGGACACAAGGCTTGCAATAGGTACACAGAAATGCACAGAGATATAAAGGCAGCCAAAATACCCATATACACAAAATACTTTTTTAAGAAGCTAAAACTGAGGTGCTCATAATATAATCAAAGGTTGATTCCTTCATTTTTGAAGAGGTGTAAAGATGTTCACATTAACCAGTACATTCATTTGTTTCTATTAAACATTACTTTATTAATCAGATCCTTGAAGGCTTGTTTTACTTGTTGATTTCTCAAGGTGTAAATAAAAGGGTTCAGCATGGGAGCAATTGAAGTATTGAGAACAGCCACTCCTTTGGTCAGTGATGCTCTTTCATTTGCAGAAGGTTTGACATACATGAAAATGCAGCTTCCATAAGAGATGGAGATGACAATCATGTGAGAGGAACAGGTGGAGAAAGCCTTTTTCCTCTGGCTGGCAGATGGGAACCTCAGAATGGTGCTGATGATGCAGATGTAGGACAAGATCACTAGAGCCAGTGTGAACAGCAGAGTAATAGATGCACAATAAAGACCAAATGCCTCTAAAAGCCTTGTATCTGAGCAAGATAGTTGTAAAATGGGGAAGTAGTCACAGCAGAAATGATCAATTGTAGTGGAAGCACAAAAATCTAACTTAAGGATAAGCATGATTAAAGGGAAGATGCTCAGAAATCCTACCAGCCATGAAGTGAGGACAAGAAGGGTGCAGACTTTCTGATTCATGATGATAACATAGTGCAGTGGCTTACAGATGGCAACATAGCGATCATAAGACATGGCGGTTAGAAGAAAGAACTCAGACACTCCCAGGGAAAGGAAGAAGTATAATTGAGTCAAACAATTGTTATAGGAAATAGTTTTGACTTCAGTAATTATTGACCCCAAAAATTTAGGGATTGAAACACTGGTGAATATAATTTCTAAGAAGGAGAAATTCTGGAGGAAGAAATACATAGGAGTCTTTAACTGGGAGTCTAGCAAGGTTAGAGTGATGATGGTTAGGTTTCCAGTAACACTTAGTATGTAAGCAATGAATAAAAAGATAAAAATCACAACCTGAAGTTCTGGATCATCTGATATGCCTGAAAGCAAAAACTCTGTAACCATAGAGTTGTTTCTCATGTTGATTTATTGCTCATAGAATCTATTGATGAAAAAGAAACCAGTATAAACACAGTGAAAAAGGAACAAAACTTTAAATACTGATATTTCTACATTCTGTGAAGTTAAGCAATTGAACATTTCCAATTTTCTAAACTCCTCTCATCCTCTTAAACCAAAAACATCTTTCTGAAGGGAAATATTTTTCTACGTGGGTGTTTAAAGTCCTCTGGGGCAATTATACACCAATAGTCTACATATGGTCCTTATTTCTATATGTGTAACATATTTTGAATTATAAATTTATGTAACAATATTTTAATAGCATCTTCATTTTTAATTCAAAACAGGTTTTCTGGTTTGTTATATTGTATGCTTTCAGAACTAAGTATATAACATTAAATTTCAACTTCAATACTATTTCCAAACTTCTATAGTATATCAGTAGAAACTGAGTACCCAATCATATTTACTAAACCTAAGTGTTGTCATGGTTATTTTCAATAGTAATATGTGTTATTTTACATTGGCTAAGGAAGTAAATATGTTTGTGACCAAAAAAGCAGAATAAATTTTTCTTTTATTATAAAAAAAAATTCTTGATTTGTGAGAATTAAAATATGGGCTACAGAAAATAATTAAATGCAGCCAGGAATCAATAGTTATTTTCTACTAATTCTGATACACTTGTATTAATTTAACATTTTCTCTTTGCTAAGTTTATTTGCTATTTTATCTTTAAACCTTCTTGAGGACAAAAGGAACTCACATGAAGTTTTTGGTTTTTCATCATAAAGTGTAATAATGGAACATTTGAAATGTCAGTAAATAAAATAACCAATAAAAACATTTAAAAAGTGTAATAGTGGCTTTCTTCTCAAAAAATTATCAGAATGAATAAAGATATGTACTGGAATCACTTTCTCCAACTACAGAGCTCTGTAACCTGCACGCTGTTCTCTCCTGATATTTAACAGACAACACAGAGTCTGTGATTTAAGTTATCAAAGCTGTTGTACTATTTTCTGTGCTATGTGGTTCAACAAGTGATAAGAACTAAAGCTGATAATGAACATTATTCACCTTCCTACTTTAGCCTTCCAAGTCTCCATGTTTTTTCTCTATAAGATATGCCATCAAAACTGACAACTGTTATGTGGTTTATATGACAGTTAAAATTTACTAAAATGTAAAATTAAGAACAATAAATATATTTAAATGATCAGTTCAGGATTGTTGCATTTTTCAGGCTAAAATAACCTTTCAATGCTGGATAAAAAGCATTTTTTTCACAAATATGAAATATATTTGGTATATATGGTAATATCAGCAGATATAAAACCCTATAGAAGTCAGCCATGACTTAAATTCTGCCACTTAAAAGCATAGAAATAAACATATTCTTATTATTCTTCAAAAGACAGTTTCATCATTCAGACCACACTTGCCTCTTTTAAGTATACAAAACAACATAAAAAACATACATGATGAATTGCTTTTGAGGATGCTAATAGCCTCATTTAGAAATGAAAATAAATGTATCTTTAATCTCTTTTATCTTTTCACAGACACAGAATGTGCTATAAACATACTATTGTCATCCTCGGAATTCTTTAAGGAAATGAAGCAACTAACACTGTTTTAAGACACTGGAAAGTAAAACATTTTGAAGGTCTCTGGATAAGATAAAATTGAAATCTGCACAAGCATAAATACCTTCTCTGAAAGTCTATGAATCCCTGACACACTCAACTAAAGACAAGAAGGATGCAACCAGAAGTTCAAGACATGTACGTAGTGATGCTGTAATTCATCCTTCTTCAAAATCAAACAATATAGAGAAACAGAAAAAAAAATGTATAACAATCAACTTATAATATCCAACCTGGCTTCCCTTTGGTCAAGCAATTTTCTTAATGAGTGCATGGACTCAGTCTATGCTCAGGAGATAATTTATTCTCAGTTCATTTGGGATTAGTTAGGACCAGGACTAAAACATCCTACATTGATCTCCTCTTTGACAGTCTGACATTTTACTAATTACTAGATTTTGTCAGTGCACAGCAGAATAGGGAACAAAAAATCATTATGTTGATATATTTAAGACTTGCAAGGCTAAAACACAAAATAACAAACATTAAGTCTTGTAATTAATACCCCAGTATTGAGAGTATATAGTGTTATGATGCAGGTCCTAAAGATTAGCACCACCATTACTACGGAATCACCATCTGGATCCAACATGGGTATTCTCTTTGGCTGACAACACTCATTGACCACATCGTTCCTAGGCAGACAGTCTATGTTCCTGTACTGTCTAACTGTGCTTAGGAACTCACAAAGGAAAAACAAATCTACTCTGATGGACTGTCATTGGGTATATGTAACACACCTAAGGGCAGGAACCATGCCCTACAGTAAATGGCCAACACAAAAACATAATTCAATGTGATTTTTGGAGCTATTTTATCTCAAAGCTTTTTGTGGAATTTTTTTTTTTTTTGCATAACTGATATTTAAATATTGTTTCCAATTTTTTGTGTTTACTGGTATGTGTGTGTCTCTCTGACTGTGTCTGTGTCTATCTGTCTTTGTATATTGAACTGTTTATTTTCTTATTGTTAGTTTTGTTCTATTCTGGTTGGATGGTTGGTTGGTTGGCTGGTTGGTTGGTTGGTTGGTTGTTTTGATGACGTGTTTGTTTTCTAAACAGAGAGAGAAAGACTACCTGAAGTTATATAGGCAGAAAAGTAGGGAGAACCTTAGAGGAGATGGGGACCATGATAAGAATAGGTTGGATAGGAAGAGGTGGGACCAGCCAGGAAGCACAGGCAGCAGAAGCGACAGGGCAGCCAACACAAGATCTTTCTACCTCCTTCTTCACCTAGGAGGAGGTTCTGCAGATCCACAGCCCTCTCTGCCCCTTCCCCACAAGCAGAGAGCTTGCCTTCGGGGAGTGCTCCAACCCAGAGATGCAGCTTTTACCTGAGGAGAGCTGATCTCCCAGAAGTGCTGACACAGGCTTACAGACGCACAGGAGGAACAAGCTCCAGCCATAGACAGCAAGAACATCAACAGATGACGAAAGGCAAACGCAAGAATCTTACCAACAGAAACCAAGATTACATGGCTTCATCAGAGCCTAGTAGTCCCACTAAAGCAAGCCCTGGATATCCCAAAACATCAGAAAAGCAAGATTTGGATCTAAAATAATGTCTCATGATGGTCATAGAGGAATTTAAGAAGAGCATGAATAACTCCCTTAAAGACCCAGCTATACCATTCCTGGGCATATACCCAGAAGATACTCCAACATGTAACAAGGACACATGCTCCACTATGTTCGTAGGAGCCTTATTTATAATAGCCAGAAACTGGAAACAACCCAGATGTCCCTCAACAGAGGAGTGGATACAGAAATTGTGGTACATCTACACAATGGAGTACTACTCAGCTATTAAAAACAATGAATTTGTGAAATTCTTGGGGAAAGGGATGGATGTGGAGAATATCATCCTGAGTGAGGTAACACAGTCACAAAAGAACACACATGGTATGTATTCTCTGATAAGTGGATATTAGCCTAGAAGATCGGAATACACAAAGTACAAACCACAAACCATAAGAAACTCAAGAAGAAGGAAGACCAAAGTGAGGATACTTAGTTCCTTCTTAAAAGGGGGAACAAAATACCCATGGAAGGAGTTGTAGAGTCTAACTATGGAGCAGAGACTAAAGGAAGGACAATTCAGAGACTGTTCCACCTGGGAATCCTTCCCATATTCAATCAAAACTAGACACTTTTGTGGATGCCAGCAAGTGCTGGATGACAGGAGCCTTATATAGCTGTCTCCTGAGAGGCTCTGACAGTACCCAAATAATACAGAAGTAGAGGCTCACAGCCATCCATTGGATTGAGTACAGAGTCCCCAATGATGGAGCTAGAGAAAGGACCAAAGGAACTGAAGGGTTTGCATCCCCTTAGGACGAACAACAATATGAAGTAACTACTACCCTCAGAGATCCCAGGGACTAAAAGACCAACCAAAGAGTACACATGGGGGGACTTATGGTTCCAGCAGCATGTGTATAACAGAGGATGGCCAAGTCAGTCATCAATGGGAGGAGAGGCCCTTG
>NW_022196910.1:56509817-56513038 GCF_008632895.1 Mastomys coucha | reverse complement strand
AGGAGATATTGTAAATAAGAAAACATCTAATAAAAAATACATTTTAGAGGCAAACAAAAAATAAATAAAAAGAATATGTTGTAAGAAAAAAAACTATTGTCATTAAAATATTAATAAATAAGCATATGAGCTTTGCATTAAGGAGAGAAAGAATAAAAGCACTAATAGGCATTTAAAGGAGATTTCTGGTGTTGACTTTTCTTAATCTTAATTTCTTTACTCTTCAGGTGTTTTAATGGAATAATAATTTCAATAGATTTTCTGAAAATTCAGTGACATTATATAAATAATTGTTCATTATGTAAGTGTTGCATACAGGCTCCAAAAAAGATAGCTGTAGTAATTTTGTAATTTTTCATTCAAATGAAGTTAATTCTTAACTTGGGAAAGGATGTTCACAGTAGCTGTAATTTATAAAAGGTACTATTTATTCTAATTACTATAAATTTAATCCTTAACATTATTTGGCTTTTCAAAATTTTTTTTCAAAATTTTTATTATTATTCATAAAGTAGGCATTATGTATCAGAGATCTTATATACTATGCACTAATTCATACAGCTATCAAATGTCAAATATCTTAGATCTGCCATGAAAATGTATATCATCTATAAAAACTGTCTTTTATAACCTGTGCCTGAATTAAACAGGCATAGAGTAATTTCTACTCTAGTAATCAGTACTCTGAGTAATCAGTAGGAAGCTAGTTTTTATATACTAAAACAAAATATACAGTTCAGTGCATTTTAATATATCATTTCACAATATAGATTGAGGTAAAGTTGAGCTATTGATTTTAAAATATAACTTTCAAATAAGAATTCAAATGGAGTCAGAGGTGGACCATGTAACCACCAGAAGACATTGGTTATTAAATGAAATTGCCGGGGTGCAAATTTTGCAGCCAGTCCCACAACACCCAGAGGAAGCTCCATTCTCAAGCGCTCTAACATGTCCAGGATTGCGATGCGCCCACCCTCGTCCAGCAAGGATGAGACGACACACTCTCGGGCTCTTCCCACGCGGTTTATTTCAGGCCCTTTAACAAACTTCTGACTGACACACTACTCACTAACTTCTGACTTCTTTGTCTTCTCTCTTCTCTCTCTTCCCGTGCAGACCCTGCCCACAGGCTAAATACTTCATGGGCAGCCAACCCCAGTGAACCACATGGTACACGCAGATAGGCACACGTATGAGGGGGCAAGCCTTCTGGGTCAGCCTTAGCCAAATAAGGATGTCTCTTTGTCCTAGAGAGCACTCACCATTGGGCTGGTGGAAGGCAGGAACCAATGCCATCTCTAGGCGTGGCACATTGCAGCTGTGTAGAGACACAGGATCAGAGGTGAGGAGGTGAGGACAACATATCTGTCCCAACACCTGGAGTAACTGGGACCAGTGGGACTAGGCACACAGGAACTCCACCAGCCCAGTGGCCCAGGTTGGTTCTGGTCTGTCTAGGCTGGTGCCCTAAGCAGAACTTGGGAGCAAATTCTGCAGCCAAACCCACAACACCCACAGGAAGCTCCACTCAAGGCACTCTAATATGCCCAGGATCACAGAGACAGCTTGACTCTGAGGAGTTCTGACACAACCAGGATCACAGGAAGGACAGGCTCCAGTCAGATTTAGCCAGTGCAGGTAGCACTACAGATAACCAGATGTCATGAGGCAAGTGTAAAAACATAAGCAACAGAAACGAAAGATACTTGGCATCATAAGAACCCAATTCTCCCACCATAGCATGATTCAGATCTAAAATCACTTCTCATGATAATGATACAGGATTTTAAGAAAGACATAAAGAAATCCCTCAAAGAAATACAGGAGAACACAGGTAAATAGCTAGCAGCCCTTAAAGAGGAAACAGAAAAAATCCCTTAAAGAACTACAGGAAAACACAATCAAACAGGTGAAGGAAATGAACAAAACCATCCAGGATCTAAAAATAGAAATAGAAACAATAAAGAAATCACAAAGGGAGACAATTCTGGAGATAGAAAAGCAGGGAAAGAAGTCAGGAGTCATAGATGCAAGCATCACCAACACAATACAAAGATAGAAGAGAGAATCTCAAGGACAGAAAACACATAGAAAACATTGACAAAACAATCAAAGAAAATGCAAAAGACAAAAAGCTCCTAACTCAAAACATCCAGGAAATCCAGAACACATTGAAAAGACTAAACCTAAGGTATTAGAAGATACCTTCTTAACCTAAGATATAGAAGAGAGTGAAGACCTCCAACTTAAAGGGCCAGTAAATATCTTCAACAAAATTATAGAAAAAAACTCCCTAACCTAAAGAAAGAGATGCCCATGAACATAAAAAAAAGCCTACAGAACTCCAATTAGACTGGACCAGAAAAGCAATTCCTCCAACCACATAATAATCAAAACACCAAATGCACTAAACAAAGAAAGAATTTTAAAAGCAGTAAGGGAAAAAGGTCAAGTCACATATAAAGGCAGGCCTATCAGAATTACACCAGACTTCTCACCAGAGACTATGAAAGCTAAAAGATCCAGGGTTGATCTCATACAGACCCTAAGAGAACACAAACACCAGCCCAGGCTACTATACCCAGCAAAACTATCAATTACCATAGACGGAGAAAACAAGATATCGCATGACAAAACCAAATTTACACAATATCTTTCCACAAATCCAGCCCTACAAAGGATAATAGAAGGAAAACATCAACATAAGGAGCAAAACTACACCCTAAAAAAGTAATCTTTCAATAAATCCACACAAACCTAATTCCACCTCTTACAACAAAAACAACAGGAAGTGACAATTACTTTTTCTTAATATATTAATATGAAAATTAATATTACCAACATATTCTAAGTAATTGAAATCCAAAAATATGAGGAATTAGAAATTTGTTGATTGTCATCCAATGGTATCTCTAATTTGGTAATTGGAGGAATAGGTCCAATATTGTACAATCTATATACACTTTCAGCTTGTTCATGACAGTGTCTTGCTGTGTACAACATAAGTGTCTTGAAATCTTGCTTCTCCTATCTCAGCCTCTCTTAGTAGTATTGTTTATTTCATGTTTTTACACTATACTATGGTTTTCAGAATGGCTTATTCTGAAATATTTCAAAAATATTTATATACCCAAGGGAGACATAGACAAAAACTTGGGAGGTGACTTGTAGGAAAGAGAACAACAAAGAGTGAGACTGAATGCTTTGCTTGACATTTG
>NW_022196910.1:56499340-56509411 GCF_008632895.1 Mastomys coucha | reverse complement strand
CTCCAATGTCTAAAAATTGTTCTTATTTTGGGCTTGTACCACAGTAAGAGCCAAGATTTTAAACTGTAATAAATACAAAACAAACAAACAAACAAAAAGACTTTATATTATTTATGTTCATTTAAGAAAATACTACTAGTGATGTATTATTTTAAAATATACAGTTAATACATTTGGAGTTATTTAAAATTTATATTGAGAAAGACATATGTATTTTCAGTATTGCTGTAGACAAGCATCTGCATAAGACTGTTCAATTGACTCTTGTTTTATATCAAACAATTTTTATAATACTCATTTTTATTGTTACAATATTTTATAAATTTTAAAGAATATGACAAAATAAAAAAATGAAAGTTATAGCCAGTTTGAAAGGGGGATCTTTTGGAGGAGTTGGGGTACAAAAGAGAAACAAGAATGTGATGTAATTCTATTTACTTAAAATATGTTTTTAAATGTTAAGAAATTCAGATAAGTTGAAATCATGTATCTTTTCTCATCATAATGCAATAAAACTTAAATCAATTTAAAAAATGGAAAAAAAACTAGAAAATTGCTCTACATAGCATCAGATCGCTGTCTGTGATTTATTGTCAAGAGTGAGCCCCAAGGTCCACAAAACTACACAGGCTCTTACCATTTCCTTTGATCATCCAACATAATCCATGGTAAGAACTGCAGTTCTGAGGATACTTCACACCTTGACTGCAGGAAAACAACCTCAAGACACCCAGGGAATGTTCTTCTGGCTACGAGTCTTTGTCGTGCTGAAAAGTTCCATATAGCCTGCTAGGGAGCAAACACATCAATGACCTTACCTAGCACTACACACTGCATGCTGTGATACTGTGTGCTAGACAAAAAAATGTGTCCACTTGTGCAGTAGTGGAAGACTGTTTGAGATATGTTTGAGACTATGTTGAGTTCATGAATGGATTAGAGCCCTGCTTTACAGGACAGAATTATATATTTTTGCTGTAAACCTAGAAAAAAGCACATAGACAGGAAGGTCATAGGTTCAAGTTGTTTTAAATGGCCATGCCCCCCAATACCTTCTAAATCAGTGGCTTCTCAACTTTCCTAACGCTGTGGCTTGCATTGTGTTGAAACCACCCATAAGAATATATTTTACTATTTCATAACTTTAATTTGCTACTGCTATGAATCATAATGTAAATTTCAGTATTTTCCAATGGTCTTAGACCCCTGTAAAAGGATCATTTGATCCCCAGATGACCCACACTTTGAGAACCTCTATACTAAATGTGTATGTTTATACCCATAGAATTAAGTTCTCCTCAGTCTTTGTCAGAAGAGCTTCTTTCGTAAGTGAGTGACAATGGAGGGATGCAGAACTGGCCAAAGTGCACAGAGTGACTGGGTACTCAGCAAGAAATGTTCATCTATTTTACTCACCATCCACCAAGGCTCACAGAACACCAAGAAAGAAGAGGTGGAAAGGCGGGAAGGGGTGAGTGGATGGGTAGATGTATGGAGGAGCACCCTCATAGAGCAGTGGTAGGGAGGATGGGATAGGGGAGTTCCCGAGGGGAGACCCAGAGAGGGGATAACCTTAGAAATGTAAATAAAATATCCATAAAAAAAAAAAAGAATGAAAGAACCAGAAGATGGGAGGCATGCTATGAATACCATCTGTTGGACATGACATGTCTACCACACTCATAGGGTCACAGGAGCTGTGGTGACCTGCACAAGGTCTTTACAAGATAAAGCCAATCAAAATTCCAGCACAGAGAAGGCAGATGATCTCCAGACCCCACCCCTTACTGAGGAGCTATTGGCATTGTATATTTGGTAGAAGAGAGAGATTTATTGTTTTATGAGGATGTAGACACTGGTAAGTTCCCCATACACCAAAAGGTGGACTCACATCTATGAACATATGGGGAGCACTAAGTGTTTATGAACAAACAAACAAAGCATTGGGGGGAGGGGGAGGTTAGAAGGAGGTAATTGGGAGAAGCTGGGGTAGATATAATTCATTGTAAATACATGTGAACTCTTAAAAAAAAATAAGCGGTTACCTAATGAATCAAGGCTGAAATCAGAATCTTCTAATGTCTTCTATATGTTTAATACATGGATATATATTACCTCCAATTTCCATATAATTTTGTAGCATCCAAATGGCTACAGTAGTGATAGTGTCAGCTTATGATTATAACTGAAATGATTTTGTATCTTAGTTTTTCCATTTTATAGAAAGTATTTGTATTAATTTGGCTGAGGAGATGAAAAAGCAAAACTTTAAAATGAAGAGAATAAAACAGAAGGCATTTAAAATTATTTGGCATGTTTTTACATACATTCCATGTAGCATGAGATACTTAATGTATGATCATTTCTCTGCCACAAGCCCAAGGGACTAATTTATTTTGATAGATTCACAGTCTACTTGGCATTGGAGATGCTCAGTGGTTACAAGTGCTTGCTGTACAATCGTGAGGAGCAGAGTCTGGATATCAGTAGCCACATAAAGACTGAGCAGAGTCCCATGCTTGCTTAGAACCCAAGAGCTGAAAGAAACAGAAACAAATGGAAACTGAAACAAGGGGACAGAAACAAATGGAAACTGAAACAAATGGAAACTGAAACAAGGGGACAGAAACAAAATCAATTGAGCTTGTTATGGCAATCTTAGCTGAACTGCAAGTTCAGTGAGAGAGTCTGCCTCAAAGAAACAAGACAAGAGGGATAGATGGAGACCCAAATACTGTCCTCTGGTCTCCATACACACACATGTTCATGTAGGAATATAACACAAGCACATAACCCCAAATGTAAGCGAATTTTACCATTACCATCAAATGTTTGGACACATATAATGAAAACAGGTTCTTATTCCAAAATATGGATATCTATTAAGTGTTCAATAACATTTTACAGTGATCCTATCTCCTCAATGATGGAATGTTTCAACACAAAGTAAATAGTAAACAATACAAACACAATTTTAAAGAAAAACATAACATAGTTACTTTCAAATCACAAAGAAAATTCAGAAATTAGAGAGGGGGCTCGAAGGCTAAAAGTTCTTCCAGTTCTTTCTGAGGACACTGGTGCAATTAATAGCACCAACGTGATAGCTCACAGCCTTGAGTAACTCCACTTCCAGAAGACCCAATGCCCTTTTCTGGCCTCTGTGGGCACAAGGCTTGCAATAGGTACACAGAAATGCACACAGGTATTCAAGCAGGCAAAATACCCATATATACAAAGTACTTTTAAAAAAATATTTATTTATTTAGCATATGTAAGTACACTGTAGCTGTCTTCAGACACACCAGAAGAGGGTGTCTGATCTTGTTAAGGATGGTTGTGAGCCGCCACGTGGTGCTGGGATTTGAACTCAGGACCTTAGAAAGAGCAGTCAGTGCTCTTAACCACTGAGCCATCTCTCCAGCCCCCAAAATACTTTTTTAAGAAGCTAAAACCAAGGTGCTCATAATATAATTAAAGTTTGATTCCCCCTTGTTTATTTTAGAACATCTATTTTATATAATTTATATTTACATTCATGTATAAAATATGTACATATAAAGCTATTATATATTACAAGATAAGCATTGTATAACATATAACATAATTACATATTGTATGTAAGTATATCATGCATACTTATAAGGCTATTCTTCGATTTCTTAAAATATTGATGTATGAATTAACTTTTGGTTTAGTTGCAAAAGTAATACTTGGTTAAAAATAATAAAACCTTTCTCACTTAAGAGCTCAAACTTCATTTGAAATAAAGACCACAGACAGGAAACATAAGTGTATTTGTCACGGTTCTCTAGAGCAGTGGTTACCACCCTAATGGTTCCTCCATTTTTGAAGAGGTACAATGACATTCGTGTTAACTAGTACATTCATTTGTTTCTATTAAATATTACTTTATTAATCAAATCCTTGAAGGCTTGTTTTACTTGTTGATTTCTCAAGGTGTAAATAAAAGGGTTCAGCATGGGAGCAATTGAAGTATTGAGAAGAGCCACCCCTTTGGTCAGTGATGCTCTTTCATTTGCAGAAGGTTTGACATACATGAAAATGCAGCTTCCATAAGAGATGGAGATGACAATCATGTGAGAGGAACAGGTGGAGAAAGCCTTTTTCCTCTGACTGGCAGATGGGAACCTCAGAATGGTGCTGATGATGCAGATGTAGGACAAGATCACAAGAGCCAGTGTGAACAGCAAAGTAATAAATGCAAAGTAAAAGCCAATTGTCTCTAAAAACCATGTATCTGAGCAGGAGAGCTGTAGAATGGGGAAGTAGTCACAGGAGAAGTGATCAATGACATTCGAAGCACAAAAATCTAACTTTAGAAATAGCATGAGCAATGGAAAGATGGTCAGAAATCCTCCCAGCCATGAAGTGAGGACAAGGAGGGTGCAGACTTTCTGATTCATGATGAGGGTGTAGTGCAGTGGTTTACAGATGGCAACATAGCGGTCATAAGACATAGCAGTTAGAAGAAAGAACTCAGACACTCCCATGGAAATGAAGAAAAATAACTGAGTCAGACAGTTGTTATAAGAAATTGACTTGACTTTAGTAACTATTGACTCCAAAAATCTGGGGATTGAAACACTGGTGAATATAATTTCTAAGAAGGAGAAATTCTGGAGGAAGAAATACATAGGAGTCTTTAACTGGGAGTCTAGCAAGGTTAGAGTGATGATGGTTAGGTTTCCAGTAACACTTAGTATGTAGGCAATGAATAAAAAGATAAAAATCACAACCTGAAGTTCTGGATCATCTGATATGCCCAAGAGCACAAACTCAGTGATCACAGAGTGGTTTTTCATGCTGGTTTATTGTCCAAAAATCTATTGATTAAAGAATTCAAATGAAAATTTAATTGAAGAGAATTAAAGTTTAAATATTGATATTACAATATCTAATGAAGTGAAACAATATATGTTTCCTATTAAACAGAAATCATTTTGTTAAATGGAAAGATATTTATAAGGGGATATATAAAGCCCCTTCAACAGCTATACAGAAAATACTACATAGAGTCATAATCTCTATATGTGTAGGATACCTTTGAACTATGGATTTGTGTAATGATATTTTAATAGTATCTTTATTTTCAATATGAAACAGGTTTTCTAATTTCACATGTTATATGCTTTTTAGACTGAATATATAACATTTGATTTCAATTCTAATACTATTTTAAAACTTCTATAGCTTATTGGTAGAAACCCAAACATATTTACTAAACCCAAATGCTGTTATGGTTATTTTCAACAATAATATTTGTTGTTTGGGTTTTTTTTGTTGTTATGAATCTAGCCTTTAATGACTGAGCCATCTCTCCCATGAGTATGTGTTATTTTTAAATGGACAAGGAAGTAAATGTGTTTGCAAATATGGAAATTGAGACTAGATTTTCTTTTATCATAAAAATAAATAAAGCTGGGTGATGGTGCCACAAGCATTTAATCCCAGCACTCAGGAGGCAGAAGGAGGCCAATCTCTATACCAGCCTAGTTCCATACCAGCCTAGCCTACAGAACAAGTTCTAGGACAGCCGGGCTTATACAAAGAGACTCTGTCTTGAAACAATAAAACAAAATAAAACAAGAAAAAAACAAATAAATTTTAATAAATTTTGATTTGTGACAATTAAAACATGGGCCAGGGAAAATAATTAAACAGAGCCATGAATCAATAACTATTTTCTATAAATTCAGACACGTGTATTACTTTATTAAGTTTATTTGTGACTTGATATCTAAACTTTCTTGAGGACATAAGGAACTCATACAATTTTTTTATCTCAAAGTATAATAGTACCATCCTTCTCAAAGAATTATCAGAATAAATAAAATTATCTATAGGATTTAATTTCTCAAACCACACTGTAAGCTATGAGACTTCTATCATTCCTGTTCTCTCCTAATATTTAACAGACAACACAGAGTCTGTGGTGTAAGGTATCAACATTGTTGTACTAGTTTCTGTGCTGTACAATACAGCAAGTCATAAGTACTAAAGCTGGTAATGGATATTATTCACCTTTCTGCTTTAGTCGTCTGAGTGTCCATGTTTTTTCTCTCTTCCATCAACATCTCATCAAAACCAACAGAAAACTGTTACATGATTTACACAATAATTAAAATATATTAAAATGTAAAACTAACATTAATGAAAATATTTAAATTATAATTTGGGAATCCTTTCTTTTTCCAGTAAATTAAACCTTTCAGTGATGGATAAAGATGCATTTGTTCACAAATATGAAACATGCTGTTTGGTATATATGGTAATATTAATCAGATATAAAACCCTACAGTAGGAGCGATGACTTAAATTCTGTCACTTAAAAACATAAAAATAAACATATTTGTAATATTCTTCAGAAAACAATTTTGTCATTTGCTCTTGCCTCTGTTTATTGCATTGCATCCTGCCTTGCTAAAAGGTACATGTAGAATGTAACATTCTAAGGTTGTTAACAACCTTACTTAGAAATGAAAATAAATGTATCTTTAATCTTTTTTATCATTTCACAGAAACTGTGTGTGCTATAAACATACTATCGTCATCTTTGGAATTCTTTAACAAAATGAAGCAACCTGGCACTTTTTTAAGACAATGAAAGTGAAACATTTTGAAAGTCTCTGGATAAAATAAAATTTAAAACTGCACAAACATAAATATAACTTTACCTTCTCTGGGCAGTCTATTAAATTCCTAACACACTCAACTAAAGACAAGAACGATGCGGGCAGAAGTTCAAGGCATGAATGCAGTGATGTCATGGTTCATCTTTCTTGAAAACCAAACAATATAGAGAGACAGATAGAAAAGTGTACCAATCAACTGGTAACATCCAACCTGGCTTCCCTTTGGTCAAGCAATTTTCTTAATGAGTGCATGGACTCAGTCTAAGCCCAGGAGATAATGTATTCTCAATTCATTTGGGATTAGTTAAACCCGGGACTAAACTGCCCTACAATGGTCTCCTCTTTGACACTCTTACTGATATTTTATAATTAATAAGTTCTGCAAGTGCAGAGAAGAACTGGGAAATATAAGGAGCATTATATCTTCAACTGTTAGGATTGTATTTTTTTTATGTGTATGAGTACACTGTAGCTGTACAGATGGCCGTGAGCTATCATGTGTGTGGCTGCTGTTGATCTCAGGACCTCTGCTGGACCCGCTTGCTCCAGCCCAGCTTGCTCTGGCACTCAGGCATAATTTACTGCAGCTGTCTTCAGATGCACCAGAAGAGGGCGTCCGATCTCATTACAGGTGGTTGTGAGCCACCATGTGGTTGCTGGGATCCGAACTCAGGACCTTCGGAAAAGCAGTCAGTGCTCTTACCTGCTGAGCCATCTCGCCAGCCCTAGGATTGTATCTTGTTCTTGATTTTTATTTTATAATTTCAAGACTGATATTTGTTCCATCATATGAGATCCAGAGGCACAACAATGTACAGAGACATATCCTTGCACTACCCTAGCAGCTACACATTTTCTCCAAATATTTTGATTAATGTAAAGAAGATATTCTATATTACACCAAACTGTATGTATTACATAATGACACATTCAGATATTTTATTGTTTCTTATGTACTTTATTGTATTTTATACAGTCTACCAGTAGACAGTATGAGATTTTATTACACAAAATGTTCCACTGATTTCCTAACCCAGAAAATTGGGAACTACCTCAAGACAAAGCTCTACCACTTTTGGGCATATGATCAAAAGATACTCCATCATAACACAAGGAGACTTGTTCAACCATGTTCATAGCAGCTTTATTCATAATAGCCAGAAACTGGAAACAACCTAGACATTTCTCAACCGAAGAAAGGATAAAGAAAATCTGGTACATTTACACAATGTTTTATTGCTCACCTGCTTTTTCTAAAAAAAAGAAAATTTAAAAAAAAATGGCATCATGAAATTTGCAGGCAAATATTGGAACTAGAAAAAAAGTCATCCTGAGGTAAACCAGACCTAGAAAGACAACCATGGTATGTATACACTTATCAGTGGATCTTAGCTGTTAAGTGACAATTAAGCTGCAATCCATAGACCCAGAGAAGTTAGGTCAAAAAAGAGGGCTCTGGTAGCAGGATGGACTGGTAGTGGGTGAGGACAGGAGCAGGAAGGAGGAAGGATGAGGTTGGGGGAGGAAGGAAGGAGGAGAGTACAGGGAGAGACAACTGGAAATGGAGTCACATGGTGGGGGTAGAAACCTAGGATAGTGAAAACTTCTTGGAAAACTTCTATGAGGATGACCCTAATGAGGACTCCTAGGATATGGAGGACAGAGAGTCTGAATTGGTCATCTTTTGTTGCCAGGCAAGGCTTCTGTGATGGCAGTGGGTGGCATTCAGTTGAGTTGTTAGCCAAGGGAGACTCATGGGGATTCCTAAGCAACCCAGGATGATACTAGGACAAAGAACTACTCTCGGAAAAACTGAGGTCCCATTGCTAAGAACACCCCACAACTCATAGGAGTGGTCAAACTGGTGCCTGCATGGAGCCTTCACCCTGACATTCTAGTCTCTTTGGCAGAAGGTTATACCAGGACACCAACCCAGTCACAAATCTCTCCACCTACAATCTTTCCTGCCTGCAAAAATTGCTGGAGCAAGAGTGTCACAGAACTTGTGGGAGTGGCCAACCCAAGTTGGGTTTAACTTGAGGCCCACACTACAAGGGAGACTCCGTGTCCTACACTGTCTGGATGGCCAGAAGCCAGAGAAGAGACAGACCAGAGATCTAGTCAAGAAAAAAAATCAATGAAATTATTCCTAATGATATTCTGCTATACTCATAGGTTGGTCCCTTGTCCAGAGAGGCTTTCTCCAGCAGCAGATGGAGCCTTGTACAGAGACCCGCAGCCAGGCATTATGTGGAGAGAGAGTCTAAATTGGATGTCACTGTTAGGTTCATCCCCTTGAACATCAGGGAATCCTACAGAAGTAGGAGTCAAAGGGGATGGACACCATGAAAATGTGTCCGACTGAATCAACTAAGCAGGACTCATATGGACTCACAGAAACTAAAAAGGTAAGCACAGGGCCTACAAGGATCTGTACCAAGTCCTCTGCATATGTGTTACGGCTGTTAGCTTGGTGCTTTTGTGAAACTCCTAATAGTGGGAGTGAGTGTCTCTGACCCTTTTGCCTGCTTTTGGGACTCTTTGCCTCCTATTGGGTTACCTTGCCCAGCCTCAGTCTGAGGTATTTTGCCTTGTCTAATTGTATCTTGCTTTGTCATGTTTGGTTGCTATCTCTTGGAGGCCTGCTCTTTTCTGAAGGAAAACTGAGGGGAAGTAAATCTGGAAAAGGGAGAGGTGGGGAGGAACTGGGAGGGCATGGAAACTGTAGTCAGGATGGATTGTATAAAAGAATGTATTTTTTGGGTTTTTTATTGAATATTTTCTTTATTTACAGTTCAAATGTCTTTCCCTTTCCAGGTCTCCCACTTCAGAAACCCCCTATGCCATCTCCCCTCCCTCTGCCTCTATGAGGGTGCTCCCCCACCCACCCACTCCCATCTTCCCTCCCTGGCATTCCCCTACACTGAGGCATCAAACACCCTTAGGCCCAAGGGCCTTTCCTCCCACTGATATCCAACAAGGCCATCCTCTGACACATATGCAGCCAGAGCCATGGGTCCCTCCAAGTGTAGTATTTGATTGGTGGTCCAGTCCCCAGGAGCTCTGGGGGATATGGCTAGTTGACACTGTTGCTCCCTCTATGGGGCTGCAAACCCCCTCAGCTCCTTCAGTCCCTTCTCCAACTCCTCCATCAGGACCCAGCGCTCAGTCCAATGGTTGGCTGCAAGTATCTGCCTCTGTATTTGTCAGGCTCTGGCACAGGCTCTCAGGAGACAGCAGTAACAGGCTTCTGTCAGCCAGCACTTCCCAGCATTCACAACAGTGTCCTGGTTTGGTGGCTGTGGTTTGCCAAGGTGGGGAAGTCTCTCGATGGCCTTTCCTTTAGTCTCTGCTCCACACTTTGATTCCATATTTCCTCCTGTGAGTACTTTCTTCACCCTCCTTTTTTTTTTTT
>NW_022196910.1:56468407-56493078 GCF_008632895.1 Mastomys coucha | reverse complement strand
TCTGGTCCAGTCGATTTGGGGTTCTATAAGCTTCTTGTATGATCACGGGCATCTCTTTCTTTAGGTTACGGAAGTTCTCTTCTATAATTTTGTTGAAGATATTTACTTGCCCTTTTTCTTCACCCTTCTAAGAAGCACTGAAGCATCCATATTTTGTTATTTCTTCTACTTGGACTTCATATTGCCTACGAATTGTATCATGGGTATTCTGAGTTTCTGGGCTAATATCCACTTGTTAGCTAAGTGTGTTCTTTTATGATTGGGTTACCTCACTCAGGATGATATTTTCTAGATCCATCCATTTGCCAAAGAATACCATGAAGTCATTGTTTTTAATAGCTGAATAGTATTCCATTGTGTAAATGTACCATATTTTCTGTATCTATTCCTCTGTTGAGGAACATCTGGATTGTTTCCAGCTCCTGGCTGTTATAAATATGGCTGCTATGAACATAGTGGAGCATGTGTCCTTATTACATGTTGGAGCATCTTCTGGGTATATGCACAGGAGTGGTATAGCTGGGTCCTCAGGTATGGGGCCTTGTGCTCACCACCGAGGCCGTACTGCGCTGCAGGTGGAGAACCAGGTGTGAGCTCTGCTGAGCCAAGCACCTGGGCACTGCTGGGTGGTGGGGATGCGAAAGAGATTGGAGAGGATGACTCGTGTCTGTCTGTGTGCCCCATTCCACTGCCAGATGGGCATCTGAATCCCAGTTCTTGGAGAGTGGGGGACCAGGGGGTGGAGGGGGAACAGCTGAAAGGGGGTCCTTAGCCTTATGGAGGCCAAGGATGCAGGTTCTAGCCCCTTGGGAATCGCAGGCAACACTGGACACTGCGGAGGAGCTGAGAACAAATTGGAGGCCACAGAGCAGCACAGTCCACCCTGGGGCAGAAGGGAGAGAGGGAGCAGGGAAAGGAAGCAGCCACTTGATGGTTCGGGCATGGCAGGCAGAAGCAGGATTTAGGAGCAGAATTCAAGATAAGAAGAGAGGAAGCTAAGAGGGAAGAGAGAGAAGAAAAAGAGAAGAGAAAGGGAGGGGGCAAAGCACTCCTTATATGGTGGGCAGGGCTATCTGTCTGTGGGGCGGGGCATACCTGGCTGTGGTCAAATGACTGAGGATGGAGTCCAGCCAGAATGCTGGGAGCTTGAGGCATTGTCTATGTGATAGATAACACAGGCTAACAGAGTTGGAGGGCTCATGGAATTAGCCATCAGTGTCTGGGAACATGTCTCCACTGTTCCTTCCTTTGTGGAACCTTTCACTGGGTCTCCCAAAACGCAGAATGCTTTTCACGGTCCCACACTCAGGTATTACTATGTCCAATTTTCTGAGGAACCACCAGACAGATTTCCAGAGTGATTGTACCAGCTTGCAATCTCACCAGCAATAAAGAATATTCCTCTTTCTCCACATCTTCTACAGCATCTGCTGTAAACTGAGTTTTTTATCTTAGCCATTCTAACTTGTGTGAGGTGGAATCTGAGTTGTTTTGATTTGTATTTCCTCGATGACTAAGGATGTTGAACATTTCTTTAGGTGGTTCTCAACAATTTGAGTTTCCTCAGTTGAGAATTCTCTGTTTAGCTCTGAACCCCATTTTTAATAGGGTGTTTTGGTTCTGTGGAGTCTAACTTCTTGAGTTCTTTGTATATATATTGGATATTAGCCCTCTGTCTTAGTTAGGGTTTCTATTCCTGCACAAACATAATGACCAAGAAGCAAGTTGGAGAGAAAAGGGTTTATTTAGCTTATACTTCCACACCACTGGTGTTCATCACCAAAGGAAGTCAGGACTGGAATTCAAGCAGGTCCGAAAGCAGGAGCTGATGCAGAGGCTGTGGAGGGAATAGAAACCGTGATTAAGACACCCTCTAACAGATGTAGGATTGGTAAAGATCTTTTCCCAATCTGCTGGTTGCCGTTTTGTCCTATTGACAGTGTCCTTTGCCTTACAGAAGCTTTGCGATGGGACCTCATTAAATGGGACCTCATAAAATGAGGTCCCATTTGTCAATTTTTTTTTTTTTTGGTTCTTCAAGACAGGGTTTCTCTATATAGCCCTGGCTGTCCTGGAACTCACTCTGTAGACCAGGCTGGCCTCGAACTTAGAAATCTGCCTGCCTCTGCCTCTGCCTCCCAAGTGCTGCAATTAAAGGCGTACGCCACCACTGCCTGGCATCAATTCTTGATCTTAGAGCATAAGCCATTGGTGTTCTGTTCATGAACTTTTCCCCTGTGACCATGTGTTCGAGACTTTTCCCCACTTTCTCTTCTATTAGATTGAGTGTATTTAATTTTACATGCCAGTCTTTGATCCACTTGGACTTGAGCTTGGTACAAGGAGATAGGAATGGATTGATTTGCGTTCTTCTACATGCTGACCACCAGTTGAGCCAGCACCATTTGTTGAAAATGCTGTCTTTTTTCCACTGGATGGTTCTAGCTCCATTGTCAAAGATCAAGTGACCATAGATGTGTGGGTTCATTTCTGGGTCTTCAATTCTGTTCCATTGATCTATCTGTCTCTGCACCAATACCATGCAGTTTTTATAACTATTGCTCTCTAATACAGCTTGAGGTCAGGGAACGTGATTTCCCCCAGAAGTTCTTTTATTGATGAAAATAGTTTTCACTATTCTGGGGTTTTGGGGGTTTTTTGTTTGTTTTGTTTTGTTTTTGTTATTCCAAATGAATTTTCAAATTGCTCTTTCTAAGTCTGTGAAGAATTGAGTTGGAATTCTGAGGGAGTCTGCATTGAATCTGTAGATTGCCTTTGGCAAGATGGTCATTTTTACTATATTAATCCTGCCAATCCACGAGCATGGGAGATCTCTCCCTCTTCCAAGGTCCTTTTGGATTTCTTTCTTCAGATATTTGAAGTTCTGATATGATGGTATACTTAAGTGACCCCAAAACTTCCAACAGAGAACCCCTAAACTTAATAAACAGCTTAAGCAAGTGGCCAGATATAAAATTAATGCAAACAAATCAGTAACCTCCCTCTACTCAAAGGATAAATGGGCTGAGAAAGAAATTAGGGAAATGACACCACCCTTCACAATAGGCACAAACAATATAAAATATCTTGGTGTAACTCTTATCAAACAAGAGAAGAATATATTTTCAATTTTATAAAAGTATGTATGGATAATGCAGTGGGGGTGGAAAAGTCTAAATGGAGATGAAAAAGAGATATACCAAAAACTAGGATTTGGGAGAGAGTCAACCAAAACTCAGGATAGATGAAAAACTGCATACTACTGTATATGTTAATAAAAATTCTAATTTTTATTTCAAATGGATGTATCTTGCAACTCCCAGAGCCTATAGATTGGGAGGTAGAGTATGCCAATGCCTGCTGCATATTTCCTCAAGAGTTGTTGTCTACAGAGTCATGTAGCTGCTTGTATTAGGAATGTTGATTATGTTCCCCAAAACACTGTTTGCATGAGAGGGTCTGCAGGTAGCTTCTGAGTACCTGCTTCCCACCCCTGTTGGCTCTGGTTGGTAAATAAAAATGCCCCAATAGCTGGGGAAGACAGACAGAGGCAGAGTTTTAGGATTTCCTGGGCTTGTGACAAGAGAAGAGAAAGAAGGAGATCCAACATGCCAGGAGAGTGTGGAGAGGAGATAAGGCAAACATGGGGTAGAGAGGCTAGGAGAACATCCAGGGCTCTGAGCCAAGAAAGTGTGGCCTAGACTAACTAAACATAAGAGCAGCAGAGATGGAACATAGAAGTTAGTAAGTGGTAACTCAGAATTCTCAGTAGGAGGTAGATTCTAGAAGCCTAGAGGCTAGGCAGTCGCCAAGGTATTGTGCTCTTTAAGGCATGTTAAAATATAAAGTCCAGCTTCCGTTCTCTCTGAGTTGGTGGACTAACAAGACCTTGGCACAAGATCTGCAGCCAGCCCCATAACACCCAGAGGAAGCTCCATTCCCAGGCCCTCTGACACTCTCAGGATCAGAGGTGAGGAGGATACAACATCTGTCCCAACACTGGGAGTAACCGGGACCAGCAGGACCAGCTACACAGGAACTCTGCCAGCAGAGTGGCTCGAGGTTCCTTCTGGTCTCTCTGGGCTTATGGACTGAGCAGACCTTGGGCCCAGGCTCCACAGCCAGTCCCACAACACCCAGAGGAAGCTGCTGCACTCCCAGGTGCTCTAACAAGCCCAGGGTCACAGGATCCCAGAATCACAGGATCCTATGACAGCTTGACTCTTAGGAGTTCTAACACAACCATGATCATAGGAAGGACAGGCTTCAGTCAGATTTAGCAAGGGCAGGTAGCACTAGAGATAACCAGATGGTGGGGGGCAAGCATAAGAAAATAAACAACACAAACCAAGGTCACTTGGCATCATCAGAACCCAATTCTATCACCATAGAAAGTCCTGGACACACCATTGCACCAGAAAAGCAAAATTCAAATCTAAAATCACTTATCATGATGATGATACAGGAATTAAAGAAAGAAATACATAGCACCCTCAAAGAAATACAAGAGAACACAGGTAAACAGCTAGAAGCCCTTCAAGAGGAAACACAAAAATCCCTTAAAGAACTACAGGAAAACACAATCAAACAGGTGAAGGAAATGAGCAAAACCATCCAGAGTCTAAAAATGGAAAGAGAAACAATAAAGAAATCAGAAAGAGAGACAACCCTGGAGATACAAAACCTAGGAAAGAAATCAGGAATCATAGATGCAAGCATCACCAACAGAAAACAAGAGATTGAAGAGAGAATCTCAGGGGCAGAAGACACCATAGAAAACATTGACACAAGAGTCAAAAAAATGCAAAAAGCAAAAAGCTCCTAACCAAAAACATTCAGGAAATCGAGGATGCAATGAGAATATCAAACCTAAGGATAATAGGTATAGAAGAGAGTGAAGACCTCCAACTTAAAAGGTCAGTAAATATCTTCAACAAAATTATAGAAAAAACCTCCCTAACCTAAAGAAAGAGATGCCCATGAGCATACAAGAAGCCTACAGAACTCCAATTAGACTGAACCAGAAAAGAAATTCCTTCAACCACATAATAATCAAAACACCAAATGCACTAAACAAAGAATTTTAAAAGCAGTAAGAAAAAAAAGGTCAAGTAACATATAAAAGCAGGTCTATCAGAATTACAGCAGACTTCTCACCAGAGACTATGAAAGCTAGAAGATCCTGGGCAGATGTCATACAGACCCTACAAGAACACAAATGCCAGCCCAGGCTACTATACTCAGCAAAACTCTCAATTACCATAGGTGGAGAAAACAAAATATTCCATGACAAAACCAAATTTACACAATATCTTTCCACAAATCCAGCCCTACAAAGGATAATAGAAGGAAAACATCAACATAAGGAGCAAACTACACCCTAAAAGAAGCAAGAAAGTAATCTTTCAATAAATCCACACAAACCTAATTCCACCTCTTACAACAAAAACAACGGGAAGTGACAATTACTTTTTCTTAATATCTTAATATGAAAATTAATATTACCAATATATCCTAAGCAATTGAAATCAAAAAATATGAGGAATTAGGAATGTGTTGATTGTCATCCAATGGTATCTCTAATTTGGCAATTGGAGAAATAGGTCCAATATTGTACAATCTATATACACTTTCAGCTTGTTCATGACAGTGTCTTGCTATGTACAACATAAGGGTCTTGAAACCTTGCTTCTCCTATCTCAGCCTCTCTATTAGTAGTATTGCTTATTTCATGTTTTTACACTATACTATGGCTTTCAGAACAGCTTATATACTTCAAAAGTATTTATATACCCAAGGGAGACATAGACAATTAACTTGGGAGGTGGCTTGTAGGAAAGAGAACAACAAAGAGTGAGACTGAATGCTTTGCTTGACATTTGTAGCTCTTGCATCAAGCTTGAAGAAGAGGACTTTATAAGTTACTCTTTCTCTGAGGTGAATGCTTTTCCAAATTATCACACCCAATGAACCAGATTCTTACCCTCACCTAATGTCTGTGCCTCCCTCCAAGCAGAATCATTGTTCATTGAAACAGTTGGTGAATGACTTTATGGAGAGACCATCTTAATACATACACTATTTCTTAAATGAATGTAACCTGTTCTCTGTGGTCTGAGAATAAAGTAAGTCACTCAAGTCAAATAGCTTTGACTATAGCAGGAAGTCTGTACCCAAAAATCGAGCCTACAATTCATTCCTTGGCGCAGCAGAACTATCAACTCACCAGCTTAGCTACGATGGAGGTAAAATCCTTTGGTGATTTGAGAGTCATTGAAGTACAGCCTTATTACAATGAAATCCAGTGTCTAAAAATTGTTCTTATTTTGGGCTTGTACCACAGTAAGAGCCAAGATTTTATACTGTAATAAATACAAAACAAACAAACAAAAAGACTTTATATATTTATGTTTATTTAAGAAAATTCTAGTAGTGATGTATTATTTTGAAATATACAGTTAATATGTTTGGAGTTATTTAACATTTATATTGAAAAAATACGTATGTATTTTCAGTATTGCTGTAGACAAGCATCTACATAAGACTGTTAAATTGATTGCTGTTTTAGATCAAACAACTTTTATAATACTCATTTTTATTGTTATAATATTTTATAAATTTTAAGGAAAATGCCAAAAAAAGATATTGTAGGTATTGAAGAGGGGGTCTCTGAGAGGAGTTGGGGTACAAATGGGAAAAAAATGTGATTTAATTCTATTTACTTAAAATATGTTTTTAAATGTTAACAAATTCAGATAAATTGAAATCATGTAACTTTTCTCATCATAATGCAATAAAAGTTAAAAAGAAAAGAAAAAGAAAAAAATATAAAGTCTGTGTGTGTGTCTTTCATTCGGGAACCTAGGCCATTGAGGCAGGTGGCAAACCCTGAGATGGGATTTAATAATTACTTAATTAATTCAACAGAGTCCTCCAGAGGCTCCCAAATAGTAAAGTCTGTTGCTATTGCTCTTGATACCACAGACTTTACAAACAGCACACAAAGAAATCAAGATGGAACCAAACTAATCCTCCCTTTTGGCTAGTGTTCATAATCCTATTCAGATTTCTGGGGAGAAAACCCATCAACAACCACTCTAAACTCTAAACCCAGAATACAACAATACTGTGAGATGGGCAAGATGTTCCCACAGCTGCAATGCTGGTATGACTGTTTTTAAGGTAATCAACTATTTTCTAATTGTATCTGAGATGCTATGGGAGGGGGATACATACTTAATCATCAAAAGCTTACGGTTAAGGTGTCACAGCTCCTGGGAAGGCTAAATGAATACATGGCCAAGCTGCCTTCTAAGTATGTAATTTTATACCGATATGGTGTTGCTCTTAGCCTAGATTAAAGAAGCTTCTTTTTGCGGTGGGTGATGGTTAATGCAAAGATTTACAATTAAATAAAGTGCTAAAAATAAATCATTGTGGTCTCCCCAGTCTCTTGAAGAGCCCGGGAAGGAGGCTCAGCTTTTACTGCCATGGCAGGTTCTTGCTGGGAACGGGGCTGTGGCAATCATTAGCGGGCCACGTCTACTGCCCAGGACTGGGACTGGAATGGCCAGCGGGGGAGGCGTGGCTGGCAGGGCCAGCAGGGTTAGTGGGGCAGCACTGCCGGTGGGGGTCGAAGGACCACGGGACAGCTCATCCGATTCGTGCAGCTCTCCAGACAGCCACATCAGCCAGGCCACAGACCTCCCCCAGCCTGCAGTGGGCACCGTTGTGTGGCAGATAATACCAATCTCTGTGTGTTTAGAGGGTATAACCCAGACTATGGCTGGATAATCGGGAAGGCTGGACAACGAAGACTATTCTTTCTTCAGGGAGCTTTGGAGGTATCATTTTGCAACAGGCGTGTGGCACCGGATGGGCACAGATGGCTACATGCTCCGGGAATTGGCATCTATGTCACTTGTGCTGCATGGAAACAACCTGTTAGTGTTCGGAGGCACAGGCATCCCGTTTGGTGAGAGCAACCGCAATGAGGTCCATGTCTGCAATGTGAAGGATAAGAGATGGGCTTTTCTCTGCTCTTGGGGGAAGAAACCCAGTCATGTATATATGGACAGGCCGTGGCCCTCATCAATGGGTCCCTTTATGTCTTTGGGGAAACCGGCTGCATCTATAGCACAGACCTGCACAAGTTGGATCTAAACAACATGGTATGGACACAACTCAAACCAAACAACCTGTCCTGTGACCTGCCAGAGGAGAGATACAGACATGAAATTGCTTATGATGGGCAGAGGATTTGCATGTTGGGAGGAGGAACTTCCTGGACAGCCTATTCCTTAAACAAAATTCCCACACATACAACCTTGAAACAAATGCATGGGAGGAGGTTGCAACAAAACCTCATGAAAAATTAGATTTTCCTGCAGCCCGACGATGTCACAGTTGTGTTCAAAAAAAAAAAAAAAAAAAAGAATGTCTTAGTTTGTGGGGCCTATAACGGAGAAGTGATCCCGGGAGACATCTGGAAACTGAATCTGCAAAACCTGAATCAGTGGGTGAAGCTCTCTGCCACCGTGCCAGAGCCCGTTTACTTCCCCTGTGCGGCTGTCACTCCTGCTGGTTGCATGTAGATCCACGGAGGAGTGACGAACATCCATGAAAACAAATGGACTGGGTCACTGTTTAAAATCTGGCTGGTGGTACCTAGCCTGCTGGAACTGGCATAGGAGAAGCTGCTCAAGGCTTTCTGTAACCTAGCAAACCTCTCCAGAACACAGCTTCTGCACCTTGGACTCACACAGGAACTCATCAAGCGTTGGAAATGAGGATTTCTGGACTGGAAATGTTATTTTAAAGAGACTTATGGGCGGTGTAGAGTGTGCTACAAAGAGGATTTGTTACCCTGATCAAGACCTTATTCAGAAAATACATCAGATGTCTTTTTGTGAAAAAATAAAATAAAATAAAATAAATGATTTGGAGTCCTTAACAGTAAATAGTACACAAGTGTTACCGCCTACACAAGTAACAACACAAAAGAAGGAACACAAAGACTGTAACAGCTGGAAGATGAAAGGAAGTCTATGCAGTGCTGTCTCCTGGGTAAGACACGACTATTGTGCATGAAATAGAGCGGTGGCAGCTAACTATACAAGGCTCACACCAAAAATTCAAAAGATACAGAACTAGAAAGGATACATCTAGGAAGAAGTAGGCAGTGAGTGGGAGTGTGATGGGACAAGATTTTATGGGATGAATATGATCACAATGTGCTATATATGTGTAAGAAACTCACATTTCATTAAAAAATGAAAGAAGACAGTGTTATGAAAAACTTTATAAAAGTTATGCTTTTCTCAAAGTTATAAGGCTGCCACTGAATTCTTAAAGACATTAATTTTTGTAAATTTCATAAATCTACTTAACAATTCTCAAATTTGGTAGAATATAAGTTTTTAAAGTATATCTTACTGATTTTTTTCCAAATTTATTGCTGTCTGTTGTAATTCTCCCCCTTTTCCTCCTAATTTTATCAGTGTCTTGTCTTTCTTTTTCTTCATTAGATTGGTTAATGGTTTCTTGATTAGACTTTCCAAGAGTCTTTTGTTATCAATTATTTGTCTTGTCTTTGTTAATGTTGCTATTGTTTGTTTGCATTTTATTAATTTCTACCCTCATATGGATTATTTAGTTCTACCTACTGATTTGGCTTTAGTTTATTTTTCTTTCTCTGAAGCTCTAAATGAATTCCTAGGTTATTTGAGATCTTTCTGGTTGTTTTCAATATGGGTACTTATAAAGATTGATTTCTTTCTTAGCTTTCATGTATACCAAAGACCTAGCATGTTGCCTATTTACTTTCATTTCATTTTACAGGTTTTTCAATTTCCTTCTTAATTCCTATTATGTTGGGAACCATGAGAGCCCTGAGATAAACATCCTGCCCCAGCTAATTGAGAACCCTGAGATTAACATCCTGCCTGACAATCACAAGGATCCGGCATGGCCCTGAGAAAAAGAACATTCACGGAAATCCACCCCCTCCCACCTGTTACCCCGGAGCTCAACCCCAGAAGATTTTGTAACCTTCCATCTCCCTCCTTCCTCTTCCCCTCCCTCCAAGATTTTTGCTTTAAATATGCTCTTCTCAACCAAGTAAACGGCTCTTGACAAGCAATGCTTCCTTGAGTCCTGTCATCTCTCTCGCCCATTCTTTATTCACAGGACCCTCTTCGTTCCCCCGAATAACTTGACCTGAAGGCCAGGTCACTATTATGGATAATTTATTGTCAATAGTGTGTTGTTCATTATTCACAAGTCTGTGTATGTTCCATGGGCTGCTAAGAAGAATGTATATTCTGAAGTGTGTGGATGAAATGTTCTATAAATGTCTCTTAAGTTCATTTGATGTTATGTCATTTAACTTAGATGTTTGTCTGTTTATTTGCCATGAAATGATCTTTCTATTGTTATACCAGTATTTGATGCAAGTATATTTAGAATTAAATTTCTCTTCATAGATTTATGCTTTAATCAGCATGAGACAACCTTTTTATTTCTTCTGAATAATTTGGGCTTGAATGTGTTTGTCAGCTCTCATCATTCTAAAGCCTTACCACTCTAAAGCCATATCACTCTAACACCTTACCACTCTAATGCCTTATCACTCTAAAGCCTTACCACTCTAATGCCTTACCACTCTAATGCCTTACCACTCTAATGCCGTATCACTCTAACGCCTTACCACTCTAAAGCCTTACCACTCTAAAGCCTTACCACTCTAATGCCTTACCACTCTAAAGCCTTACCACTCTAAAGCCTTACCACTCTAATGCCTTATCACTCTAATGCCTTATCACTCTAATGCCTTACCACTCTAAAGCCTTACCACTCTAAAGCCTTACCACTCTAATGCCTTACCACTCTAATGCCTTACCACTCTAAAGCCTTACCACTCTAATGCCTTACCACTCTAATGCCGTATCACTCTAACGCCTTACCACTCTAAAGCCTTACCACTCTAAAGCCTTACCACTCTAATGCCTTATCACTCTAATGCCTTATCACTCTAATGCCTTACCACTCTAAAGCCTTACCACTCTAAAGCCTTATCACTCTAATGCCTTATCACTCTAATGCCTTACCACTCTAAAGCCTTACCACTTTAAAGCCTTACCACTCTAAAGCCTTACCACTCTAAAGCATTACCACTCTAATGCCTTACCACTCTAAAGCCTTACCACTCTAATGCCTTACCACTCTATAATGCCTTACAACTCTAATGCCTTACCACTCTATAATGCCTTACAACTCTAATGCCTTATCATTCTAATGCCTTACCACTCTAATGCCTTACCACTCTAATGCCTTACCACTCTAATGCCGTATCACTCTAATGCCTTACCACTCTAAAGCCTTACCACTCTAATGCCTTATCACTCTAACGCCTTACCACTCTAATGCCGTATCACTCTAATGCCTGCTTACTTGACTTGGAATGCCATTTTCCATATTTTCACCCTAATATTAAATTTGCCTTTGATGGTAAATTTGATGGTGTGTCATGGGAGCAATAAATAAATTAATCTTTTTATATCCAATCTTTTATCTTTATTTTTATTGGAAAATTTAGTCCATTAAAATTAAAGTTATAGTACAAAGTTATTAATTACTGACATTTTGCTGATTTTGGAGTTTTGTGTCTGTAGCTGCTCTCAGAGTGGTTTATTACTTTCTGAAGGATCCTGAATGTGTTCATATTCCTTTCCAGTCTCAAGGATTCCTTCATGTATCCTCTTTAACACTAGTTTAGTGGTGATAAATTTCTTTATTTATTTTTATCAAGGGAAGTTTTTGTTTCTTTTTTCATTATAACAAGTAGTTTTGCTGAATGTAGCAATCTCAATTGGCATTATAGAATACATTGCTCTGTATTCTGACTTTTGTGGTTTCTGCTGAGAAATTTGCTGTAATCTGATGTGTTTGCATTTATGTGCAACTTGTTCTTCTCTCTTGCAGCTTTCGTTGTTTTTGGTTTGATCCCTATGTTTAGGGTTTTGACTGTGATATGGTATGAGATTCTTGTGTGATCTTGTCTATTTGGTGTTTAAATGCTTCCTGAACCTATAAGATTGTGTTTACATTTAGAGAAGTTTCTGCTATGATTTTATCAAGCACATTGTACATGAACATGTTCTTCTCCTTTTATTCCCATAATTGATAATGTTGATCATTTCATGATATCCTGTAGAATTCATGTATGTATGTGTGTATATATATATATATTTATATTTATATGTTGGTTGGTATTTATTTCTTTTTTATTAGATATTTTCTTTATGTACATTTCAAATGTTATCCCCTCTCCTGGTTTCCCCTCTGAAAACCCCCTATCCCATCCCCCCTCCCACTGCTCAACAACCCTCTCACTCCCTCTTCCCAGTCCTGGCATTTTCCTACACTGGAACATCAAGCCATCACAGGACCAAGGGTCCCTCCTCCCACTGATGTCCCACAAGGCCATTCTCTGCTACATATGCAGCTGGAGCTTTAAATTACTCCATGTGTATTCTTTGGTTGGTGGTTTAGTCCCTGGGATCTCTGGAGGTACTGGTTAGTTCATATTGTTGTTCCTCCTATAGGGCTGCAAACCCCTTCAGCTCCTTCAGTCCTTTCTCTAGATCTTCCATTGGGGACCCTGTGCTCAGCCCAATGGTTGACTCCACTTCTGCATTTGTCAGGCACTAGCAGAGGCTCTCAGGAGGCAGCTATTATCAGGCTCCTGATATGTTGGCATTTACTTATTATTTTATCTTTTTAATCCTGGTGAAGTTTTTTAAGGTCTCTTGGATATAAGGTCCTATTAGATGGGCCCAATATTATTCATGAGTCATACATGTACCTTGGAGGGATAAATTACATATCCTATTTAGGGCTAGGAGTTCAATAACCACTCAATCTCAGTATTTGGCTAGCTACAGCCTGTATTAACTACCTTCCAATGCAAAAGCGATAGGTGAGGCTACCACCCCTCATTAAAAAGGGCTCTCTTTACAGCAAATGCAGACCATCACAAAAAACTGCAACAGGACACAATGCAATAGTAACAAACTGTAGGGAGCCCAAGCCCCATGGAAAAATCTACATAACAGTTCTCGAATATCTAGAACATCATAGGAGATGGAGCAAAAAGATTCTAAGAGTCAGAATACCAGGGTGTCTGCTCTGCAACAGTCTCTCCTAAAAATGTCTACATACACAAGTTTGGAAAAATAGCAATATCGATGGACATGCTCATGTGGAAGGGGGAAATTTCATCAAGTCCCACTTACAGACAAAGAGCTGCAAGCTGCTAATGACTGCTGGGAGAAGAATTGACCTCTTTAAGGGATGAGCTCTCTTATTGGTTGTCCATTGTAGAGTCATCAGCTCTTAAACCATATACACACAAACAACAAAAACAGACTTGGGAGATTGTGTGTGTGTGTGTGTGTGTGTGTGTGTGTGCGTGTGCGTATACATACATCTATACATATATAAAACTAATCAAAGAAAAAGAAGCTGTCTACTGGAGTGGGACACGGAAGAGTTTCAAATGAAAGTATCTGGGATGGGCTAGAGGAAGAAAGGAAAGGGGAAAATATATCATTTTATTTCAATTTAAATTTTATGAAAATAGTTCGCAACAATAAAAAATTAATAATAAACAGTGTAAATATAATGGAATTATATGAGGGTTTTTTTTTTTTCAGCTACATCAGTCGTATTTTTTTCCTTGGTGGAATGGGCTTTGAACTCTGTGTGACTTTTTATGTAGAGAACTGCATTAGAGGGGGAGACAGAGTTTGCAGTTCTAGTTCAAATCTGTAAAAGTAAATTTGGATGACCTGTTGCTCCAGTGGTGTTTAGACCAACCACCTTTGGAAGTGAGTTTCCTGCATAACTGCACAACTGCAGTTCAACTTTGTCTTCAGTGGTCTATCTGGCTCAGTAGCTCGGTATTAGGGAAAGCAGGGTGGGATCCTTGCTGTAGCTTCCTCCAGACTTCAGCAGGGAACTCTGAGAGCAAGGCTGTCTCAGTCCTCAGATTCACACTTCAGTCCCTCAGTCTCTCCCCTAAGTATATATGGCCATTGGTTCTCCCAGCTTTGAGCTCTGCAGAACCTCCTTCCCTATGGTATTCAACTATGCAAGTTGTTGGGGCGGGGGGCTGGGAGGTGTGGAAATGAGAACCCTTCCTGTGAGTTACTGCCAACCTCACTCATCATCCTAATGAAAGAGCTTGCCACCACCTCCCAGTTTCATATATTAAATTCCCTTTCTGTCTGTCAATGAAGGTTTACAGGGCCATTGGCCCAGCGGCTCAAGACTCTGCTCTGAAATGGTTGAAACACAGCCATTTTTATTCCTTAAAGAAGTGATAGTTGTAAGTGAATTTATCAATACCAACTGAGGTTTTGTTTTTGTTTTTGTTTTTTGTTTTTTTGAGAAGACAAGTGGGAGAGGCTGTGGACAGTACCCAGCTGCTACCAGTGGCTTGGTGTAGGTTAGACCAAACTACAGGAAATCTTTGCCTTAATAATTAACTAGATAAACAAGGAGTAGATACATAATTGGTGGGGACACCTAGGAGTTGAAGACTGAAGCAGAGCACAGTTTGTTCTGCCTGTTTTCTTTCACCAAGTCAAATGGATGAGGCTGCTAAATGCTGTTTTACCCACAAGTCTTCAGTGCTTTTTCAAGCAGTACTTACAAGCATTTTGATACAACTGTAGAACAAGCCACTACAATAGAAGCAGCAATTTAATTATGTAATTTTATGTATTTTCTCTATTTTCCTTAATTAAAATTCCTCAAATATAATAAAGGATTCACATAACAAGCTTTAAGTAAGAAATGCGGTTTTTATTAGGTCTCCCCTTAGGTTTCATTTCAATTTATGTAGTATATATTATGTCTAAGCCTGTAGATTAGTATATAATCAGATTCTTCTGCAGTTTTGATGAACTCTACCTAATCCTGTATCCTTCTGTCTCCAAAGACTCTGTCTCTAAAGAAGCATGATGCAGGATACTTTTTTTAAACCTGAAATTAGGTTACTCAGAAGATCATTAGTGAGTGTATATCACCAGGGATTATGTTCATTTAGTTAGTTGCATTTTCACCAAGTAAGCAAATGTTAAGCTAGAAGAAGCAGGTTCTCCTCATTCTGATAAGTCAGAGTAACAAGTGTCATAAGTAGAGACAATTCCTCACATCCTGCAGCCTTCATATCAGTGATTGACCAGTTTGTTTTTACAAGAAGAAGGATAAAATAGTATAATAGTGATGTTCAAGAAACTGGATACAGATGGATTCTACCGAGGTGTCTCTGCATCCTCAAGCAGTCACAAACTTGACAGTGGTAAAGGTAACTAGGAGTTGATATAAGAATATTCATCTCAATTATCATTTTAATTAAGGAATTTTAAGACTTCAAACTTCAACAACCAATAAAATCTATCATTAACAGTCACAATGGTAAGCACAATTAAATTTCTTGTCTTTATTATATTTACTTTGCTTGATCTCAGTTTTTTTATACCCTGGAAAAAATTAACTCTTAAAAATGAAAAATAAATATAACTGAGAATTTCCATATTTTGTAAAGCATTCTCTTTATTTATACAATATGGTTTCTTTGCATATAGAAATATAATCTGTGAAGATTTTTATGTATAACAACACATTGGCATTTAAGTGTTAAACTCAGATGATGGCACATGCCTATAATCTCAGCACATGAAAGGTTCACAGAATAAATAAATAAATATTATATTTTGATGGCTATTGAGAAATCTTTCACCTTTATTGAGAACCTCAAATCAATAATAATAATAATAATAATAATAATAATAATAATAACTGTGCGTATAACTAGATAAACACCCACCCCACCCTATCAAAGAATGACAAATTGGTGAACAGTGAATTACCTCATTAGAAACCTCTCTCCTCATTTCATTTTGAAAATAGAATAAACAAAAATCAGCTAGCTACATCAATAGCACTGACTATTAAGGACTGAGCGTGACAATGTTAATCTTTTACTCAGTGGCATGATCTCTGTCACCTCTAAGACTAGAGGCAGAGTAGGAAGAAGAAATTTTTGAAAGCATCCAAGAAAAAGAAGTCAATTCCTCTGTTGTGACCTATAAAGATGAACAGAGTGAAATGTTGGGCTCTTTAAGAACTTCATGTCATGAAGCATGTGTGTAATCCTGACCGGAAACTGAGACTGGAGGATTGGGGGTTAGAAGTTATCCTGGATTATATAGATCAAGATCCTGGCTGAAAACAGTCTTAACTAAAAAATATAACCAAAAAATACAATTAACCATCAGTTTGACTTCATACAAAATGTAAATAAACAAAATTAGTCTGAAAATGCTTTGTTAGAGGCCCAAATAGAAAGGAAAATATCTTTGTAGATGTCTGACTGAAGAACATGTAATAGATTTAGAAGCATCTGTTAGACAATCAGTTGTAAATGAGATTGCCTGAGTGCTGCCAAGTTGTATAATAAAAATGGAGAGATCCACGTTCCAAGATTTGACTTCTAAAGAGTGTTCTTCTTTGTGTATTAATAACAGGTAATGTTTCCTAGGGTTGCAGAGATGGGAGTTTCCAGTACCACAACTGTTAGACTTGCAGGAAACTCTCTGGAAGATTTTTAAAGTAGAGTTGGAAAAATGGAAATCAATCAGGTAGGTTGAGAATAGAGCACTCTTGTTCTGTTGGAAGCAGTGGTTAAAACGTCTGTCACTGGGGACGTGGTCCATATTGTAGCATATTACCTTTATTGAAAAGAGCATGCTACTGGGATGTGTTGTATCTGAGATATGTTCAAATTAATATGTCAGGCCACAACTGAAAATCAAAAGGGCCATGGAAAAATAAAGATATGAGTATAATGGAGATCACCTGAATAATGATAATTTAACACATAAGAACTGATGAAAATAACATAATTTTTTTAAATAAAGAAGGATTAAAAAAACACCAATTTTGATAATTTTGTTAATGGTCTAAAACAAATTGACTCTCACAACCTCATAATTTGTAGAAAAGCCATTGTTTCTAACTGAATATGCAAATGTCCATTCAAAACTAATTAATACCATTTATTTATGCAAATGTCCTCAGCTCTGTCACAATATTTTCTCTTAAATCAGATTAGTCATTTTCTTTATTCTTTTATTCCGTGTTATTTTTTTAATCTTGAGGTTAAGACTGGTCTACATAGGAAAAGTAGATTAAAACATGATATGATGGGGTAGAGAGTCATCACAGACAACATCTTTGAAATTGACTTTTCAAAGTATTTCTTGAGAAAATGTGTGTTCTCTGCATAATTATATCGTGCTTTAAAGCCTTCTCTGCTATGTAATACCCTGAATTAAGTTAAGTGATCACTAAGGGACAGAGAATGCCAAAAAGGAGGCATTATCATGGGAGCAACTACAGAAGTATGTGTGCGTGCATGTGTGTGCGTGCGTGTGTGTGTGTGTGTGTGTGTGTGTGTGTGTGTGTGTGTGTGGTGTTTGTAGGTATATGGTACACATACCTGAGTTGATATGTGTGCATGCACTGTATATTCATGAATGCTAACTCTGAAAGTCTTCAGGGTAAAAAAACACAAACTGCAGTAAACAAAATGAAACATTTTGAGACCAGAAGTGGCTGTATTGTGCATAGTTCTCTCACGTTGTCCAGCCTTTTTCAGCACTTCACAAAGGAGTAACACATTTGGGAAATGTATCATAAAGTCCCAAGCAATTCTGATAATTCTTGAGCCAAAAGTTATTTTTGTTTCACATAAAATAACAGAGCTACAGTAGTTATAAGTCCTTCCACAGCATGCATTTAAAAGGTAATTTTTTAAAGGTATAATGAAGAAGAAAAACCTGGCAAATTTAGAACTGAATCTATATTAAAAAGTCTCTGAATGCAGATCTAAAAGAAATCAGAAACCAGTGATGAGGAACCACACTGTCACCACATTCATCTTACTGGGACTGACAGATGACCAGCAACTGCAGGTGCTTATCTTTATCATTCTCTTCTTCACCTACTCACTGAGCATAGCCGGAAATCTGGCCATCATCTCCCTCATCTTAGTGGACCCTCACCTTAAAACAGCCATGTACTATTTCCTTAAGCACTTTGCTTTCTTAGAGATCTCGTTCACATCTGCAAGCATCCCCAGATACCTGTATAACATAGCAACAAGTGACAAGATGATTACCTATAATGCCTGTGTCGCCCAAGTCTTTTTTACTGACCTCTTTGGTGTAACTGAGTTTTTCCTTTTAGCCGCCATGTCCTACGACCGCTATGTGGCCATCTGCAGGCCACTGCACTATTTGACTATCATGAGTGCCGCAGTCTGCAGAAGACTTGTGCTCTGTTGTTGGGTAGCTGGGTTATTTATTTTAATCCCCCCACTTAGCCTCGGCCTAAACTTGGAGTTCTGTGATTCCAACGTCATTGATCACTTTATCTGCGATGCTTCTCCTCTCCTTAGAATCTCTTGTTCAGACACGTGGCTCATGGAGCAGACAGTTCTCATCTGTGCTGTACTGACGCTCATTATTACACTGCTGTGTGTCCTTCTCTCCTATGTTAACATCATCAAGACAGTTCTTAGATTTCCTTCTGCCCAACAAAAGAAGAAAGCCTTCTCTACCTGTTCTTCCCACATGATTGTGGTTTGCATCTCCTATGGCAGCTGCATCTTCATCTACATCAAGCCTTCTGCAAAGGAGGAGGTGGCCATTAACAAGGGTGTGACGGTTCTCACTACTTCTATTGCCCCTGTGCTAAACCCTTTCATCTACACACTTAGGAATAAGCAAGTCAAGCAAGCCTTCTGGGACTCAATCAAAAGAGTTACAGCATTTTCCAAGAAATAAGATGGTGAACTCCAATAAACATAGACAGGAAGCTTCCTAAACTTCTGGGTCAGGGTGACTTTTCCTGAATACTCTCTCTCACTGTGGTCAACTCACATTTCTGCTCCCACAAATCTCATTTAGGATCACATCCTTCCATGTGTGCTAAAAGCTTTCAGAAATTATAACTCCTGTGTCACTTGAAAATTAAGAATATCAAAAAATGATGAAGTAAAATAAAACACAGAAAGGATGGCCAAGTAGGTCATCAATGGGAAGAGAGGCCCTTGGTCCTGTGAAGGTTCTATGCCCCAGTGTAGGGGAATGCCAGGGCCAGGAAGCAGGAGAGGGTGGGGTGGTGAGCAGGGGGAGGAGGAAAGAACAGGGGTTTGTTTTTGTTTTTGTTTCTGTTTTATTTTATTTTTTGGAGGGAAAACTGGGAAAGGAGATATTATATGACATGTAAATAAAGAAAACATCTAATAAAAAAGGGAAAAAACTTCTAATTATAAGAGGAATAAATTCTGGAAACCTAATGTACAGCACTGTGGATGTAGTTAATATCATGTCGTCTATTTCACCTCAGCTAAGAGGTAAATCTAAAGTGCGATTGCTAGATTAACAATTAGGTTTATAACATGAGGGGGAATCTAAAGTACGATTGCTACATTAACAATTAGGTTTATAACATGAGGGTAAATCTAAAGTACGATTGCTACATTAACAATTAGGTTTATAACATGAGGGTTGGTAACTTTGATTATGATAATCATTTTTCAACTTTAGGAGTAAGTGAAGAAAAAGAACAAGACAAAACAAGAAAAAAAAAGAAAAACAAGAAAAAGAAAAAGACAAGTAAGATGCTCAGGAAATTAAGAACATCTGTATGATGAGACCCTTTCTCAAAACAAATTCTCATCATCATAATAAATTTAAACATATCATATTTTATACTTGGAATATACACAAATTCTGTGAGGTTTACTTCAAGGAAGTTGAATAATAAACATATTTAAATAAATAAATAAATAAATAAATAAATCAGAGAAGTGATTGCCAGGAGATGTCTACACCTTCAGCAAAAATAGTAGTCACCATTGTTCCTTCTAATCCAAAACTTTCAATTGATTTATTCACTAGTTCATTTAATGGATATTAGTGTGTATTCTCCTTCAGGTAGAAACTATGTAAGTCCTAAAATCAGAAGAGGACACAAACAAAAAAAAAATTATACCCCCTCCCCACTGTGTACTTTCAGAGATACAAAGAAGAAATATGAAAAGCCAGTGAGTGGATAATCAAAATGTTTCACATGCATAGTAGGGAATACTTTTGACCATAAAATAGGATGAAATTCTATCATTTTTAATACAGGAAGGATAGAAACAATTGTACTAAAATAAGTTAGGTACAGAGAGGCAAGTATGTGGATTATAGAAAGGCTGATCTCAGAGAAGTTGAGAACAGATTGGTGTTATCAGAAGCTAGGAGGGTAATGAGGAAGAGAAAGCTGAGGAAAGTTTAATTAAATCACAGGTAGGTAGAAGTCAGAAGTTCCAGTGGGATATTGCAAATATGGTGACTATATAAATAACTATAGCATACTATATAATTCAGAAAGCTTGAAAATTAATTTTGAATGTTTTTATCATACAGAAATTATAAATTTTTGAAGAAACAAAATTTCTATTCTGATTTGGCTATTACACAGTATTTTCTTGTATCAAGACACCATGTCATACTTCATGAATATGCACACCTTTATGTTTTAATGCATGATTAAATAACTAATATATAATAAAAATAACTTTAAAAATAAAAAGGTTTACACTGAAATAGATGTTTGCCATGAAAGAAAACAATAAACCTTTTAATATCATAAAAACATCAAAAATAATTAATTCATGCCCTTTAAAAATGTATTAATTTTTCATGTAATATGTTTTTTGTTGGTTTACTCATTGTTTTCAATAAATTTCTACCCCAGTTTCCCCTCCCTTGACTCCTCTCAATCCTCCACACTTCTCTCACCTAGACCTTGCCGGGGATATAACGGGGGGTTGACTGAGATATCTGTTATACCGTGGATCACAACCAAAGTTGATCTGTTGATCTGGATCATGGGGTGAGTGTACCCTTCCCTCCTTAATACTCCATGTTAGTTCATCCCTCCTGAAGTTGCTCCATCAAAGAGGACAACCTTCCCTGAACAGAGGAGAACTTGTCTTCAGTCAAGGGTATAAGAGTAGATGTGCTCCCTACTAGAACCTCCAAACAAGCTCTCAAAAATATTCATATTTTAAAGGGTATCAAATTAACAAAATCAAAATCCTAAATGTTATATTTTTTCAAAAAAAATAAAACATTTGAAGTTTAAACGAATACATTGGAAATAAGTGTTCTGAAAATGCTTGAGAGTCTCGGCATAGAGCCCTGTCTGTCCTAACCCTGGCCTCAAACTTACAGTCTGCCTGTCTCTGCCTTCTGAGCACTGAAGTTAGAGCCATGGCCACTGTGCCCAAATATTCAGAGATATCTTTTCATTGTAATCTGCCACCTGTATATACATATATTGGATTACACAAAATGCCAGTAATGTAAATAAACACATGCCAAGTTCAAATGTATCTGAATCTCTATAACAGAAAACTAAGGGGATAAATGCTTTCTGCAAAGATGAAACGTACCAAAGCATTTGAAACCAATGATGGATGTATTCTATTCATTCTAGTGTAAATGTTTTCTGCACTTTACATTGTCAAAGGCTATAAATGAAAAATGAGGTTTTTTTCTTACTTCTCTATCCTACCGCTGCACTGTCACTTTCTCATCTTCCTTGAGGTCTCTAGCCCCCAGGGAACCTAAACCCTGCCTATGTCTCTTCTCCCAGCTATTAGCTGTTGGCATCTTTATTTACCAATGAGAATTAATTGGGGCAGGTTCCCAGAAACTATGTCCAGACTCCAGATCTTGGAGGCCAGAACTTAGCATTACATAAACAACAAAAGATAAAAACCTCCTCACAAGTTGCAGGGTAGCAGGGACAGGATCCTCTCAGCTTCCAAGTGATGGCTGTGGATCCAAAACCATCACTACCCCTTCCCTGCAAACTGAGACCTTGCCTTCAGGGAGTGCTTTACCCCAGGGACTCGGGGGAGATCCTCCATTTTCTCCCTGGTGACTTTATAAGGCAGGACCAGCCAGGAGGCACAGGCCTCACAAGTTACAGGGCAGTCTGATCAGGATCATTTCTACCTCAGACCACACCTAGAGGAAAAACAGACCCACAGCTCCCTCTACACATTTCCCGCAAGTGGAGATCCTGTCTCCAGGGTGTGCTCTGACCCCAGGACTCAGGATGGACAGCCATCTGTGCCCAGGATTTACCAGAGGAGAGCTGATTTCCCAGAAGTACTGACACCTGCTTACTGACCCACAGGAGGAACAATCTCAGGTCAGAGAGAGCAAGAACATCTAACACCAGAGATCAACAGATGGCAAAAGGCAAACGCAAGAATCCTACCAACAGAAACCAAGGCAACTTGGCTTCATCAGAATCTAGTACTCCCACCACAGCAAGTCTTGGATATCCCAAAACTCTGGAAAAACAAGATTTGGATCTAAAATCATATCTCACGATGGTGCTAGAGGAATTTAAGAAAGACATGAATAAGTCCCTTAAAGAAATACAAGAGAGTGCAGGTAAAGAGGTACAAGCCCTTAAAGAGAAAACAAAAATATCCCATGAAGAATAACAGGAGATCACGAGTAAACAAGTAGAAGCCCTTAAAAAGGAAACACAAAAATCCCTTTAAGGAATTACAGGAAAACACAAACAAACAGGTGAAGGAATTGAGCAAAATCATCCAGGACTTAAAAATGGATGTAGAAACAATTTAAAAATCACAAAGAGAGACAACTCTGGAGTTAGAAATCTTAGGAAAGAAGTCAGGAAACATAGATGCAAGCATCACCAACAGAATACAAGAAAGGAGAGAATCTCAGGGGCAGAAGACACCATAGAAAACATTGACACAACAGTCAAAGAAAACTCAAAATGCAAAAAGTTCCTAACCCAAAACATCCAAGAAACCCAGGACACAATGAGAAGACCAAACCTAAGGATAATACGTATAGAAGAGAGTGAAGACCTCCAAATTAAAGGGCCAGTAAATATCTTCAACAAAATTAGAGAAAAAAACTTCCCTAACCTAAAGAAAGAGATGCCCATGAACATACAGGAAGCCTATAGAACTCCAAATAGACTGGACCAGAAAAGAAATTCCTCCTGCCACATAATAGCCAAAACACCAAATGCACAAAACAAAGAAAGAATACTAAAAGCAGTGAGGGAAAAAAGTCAAGGAACATATACAGGCAGGCCTATCAGAATTACACCAGACTTCTCACCAGAGACTAGGAAAGCTAGAAGATCCTGAGCAGATGTCATACAGACCCTAAGAGAACACAAATGCCAGCCCAGACTACTATACCCAGCAAAATTCAATCACCATAGATGGAGAAAGCAAAGTATTCTATGACAAAACCAAATTCACACAATATAATTCCACAAAGCCAGCCCTTCAAAGGGTAATAAATGGAAAACTCCAACACAAGGAGGGGAACTACATCTCTGAAAAAGCAAAAATGTAATCTTCCAACAAAATTAAAAGAAGACAGCCACATGAACGGAATTCCAGCTCTAACAACAAAAATAACAGGAAGCAACAATTACTTTTCCTTAATATCTATTAATATCAATGGACTCAATTCCCCAATAAAAAGATATAGACTATCAGACTGGGTACGTAAACATGTAGGACCCAACATTTTGCTGCATACAGGAAACCCACCTCAGTGACATGGACAGACACTACCTCAGAATAAAAGGCTGGAAAACAATTCTCCAAGCCAATGGTCCCAAGAAAAAAGCTGGAATAGCCATTCTAATATCGAATAAAATTGACTTTCACCCTAAAGTGATCAAAAAAGATAAGGAGGGACACTTCATATTCATCAAAGGTAAGATCTACCAAAATGAACTCTCAATTCTGAACCTCTATGGTCCAAATACAAGGGCATCTACATTCATAAAAGAAACTTTACTAAAACTCAAAGCACACGTTGCACCGCACACAATAATAGTGGGAGAATTCAACACCCCACTCTCTGCAATGGAAAACATGGAAACATGATCATGGAAACAAAAACTAAACCAGGACACAGTGAGACTAACAGAAGTTATGAAGCAGATGGATTTAACAGATATCTATAGAACTTTTTATCCTAAAACAAAAGGAGATACTTCCTTCTCAGCACCTCATGGTACCTTCTCCAAAATTGACCATATAATTGGTCATAAATAAGGCCTCAACAGACACAAGAAGATTAAAATAATTCCTTGTATCCTATCAGATCACCATGAACTAAGGCATCTCCTCAATAACAACATGAACAATAGAATGCCCACATACACGTAGAAGCTTAACAACACTCTATTCAATGGTAACTTGGTCAAGGAAGGAATAAAGAAAGAAATTAAAGATTTTCTAGACTTTAATGAAAATGAAGCCACAACATACCCAAATTTATGGGGCACAATGAAAGCAGTCCTAAGAGGAAAACTCATAGCTTTAAGTCCCTCCAAAAAGAAACTGGAGAGGGCATACACCAGCATATTTGACAGCACACCTGAAAGCCGCTAGAGCAAAAAGAAGCAAATTCACCTAAGAGGAGTCAAAGGCAGGAAATAATCAAACTCAGGGCTGAAATCAA
>NW_022196910.1:56464753-56465679 GCF_008632895.1 Mastomys coucha | reverse complement strand
ACACCTATGGTCACTTGATCTTTGACAAAGGAGCTAAAACCATACAGTGGAAAAAAGCATTTTCAACAGATGGTGCTAGCTCAATTGACTGTTAGCATGTAGAAAATGCAAATCAATCCATTACTATCTCCTTGTATAAAGCTCAAGTCCAAGTGGATCAGGGACTTCCACATCAAACCAAATACATTGAAACTAATAGAAAAGAAAGTGGGGAAGAACCTCGAGCAAATACGCACAGGGGAAATTTTCCTGAAGAAGACGCCAATAGCTTATGCTCTAAGATCAAGAATTGACAAATGGGACCTCATAAAGTTGCAAAGCTTCTGTAAGGAAAAAGACACTGTCAATAGGACAAAACAGCAACCAACAAATTGGGAAAAGATCTTTACCAATCCTATATCTGATAAAGGGCTAATATCCAATGTATACAAGGAATTCAAGAAGTTAGACTCCAGAGAACCAAATAACCCTATTAAAATATGGGGTATAGAGCTAAACAAAGAATTCTCAACTGATGAATTACGAATGGCTGAGAAGCACCTAAAGAAATGTTCAACATCCTTAGTCATCAGGGAAATGCAAATCAAAACACCCCTAAGATTCCACCTCACACCAGTCAGATTGGCTAGGATAAAAAACTCAGGTGACAACAGATGCTGGAGAGGTTGTGGAGAAAGAGGAACACTACTTCATTGCTGGTGGGATTGCAAGCTGGTACAACCACTCTGGAAATCAGTTTGGCAGTTCCTCCAGAAATTGGGCATAGTTCTACCGGAGGACCCAGCTATACCATGCCTGGCATATACCCAGAAGATGCTCCAACATGTAATAAGGACACATGCTCCACCATGTTTATAACAGCCTTATTTATAATAGCCAGAATCTGGAAACAACCCAGATGTCCCTCAACAGAGGAATGGATACAG
>NW_022196910.1:56459007-56463683 GCF_008632895.1 Mastomys coucha | reverse complement strand
TTTTTAAACAGAGAAATAATTAAACTGACAGAGGTTGTGACTCAAATGGACTTAACAGATATGTATAGAACATTTCACCCAAATACAAAAAAATATTCATTCTCAGTGCCTCACAGAATCTTCTCCAAAGTTGATCAAATGGTTTGTCACAAAGCAAGAGATAGAAGAGGATTGAAATGACTCCATGAATGTTATCAGATAAGTGTGGATTAAAGATAGACTTCTACAACAACAGAAAGCACAAACACTCATGGAAACTGAACAACTTTCTATTGTATGATCTCTGTGTCAGGGAAGAAATAATGAAATTAAAGACTTTCTAGAATTCAATGAAAATATGGGCCCTGCATACCTAAACTTACAGGACACTATGAGAGCAGTGCTAAAAGGAAAGTTCATAGCATTAAGTGCCCCCATAAAGAAATTAGAGAGTATTCATAATAACTAATTAAAAGTACATCTGAAGTCTCTAGAAAAATTAAGAAACAAAGACACTCAGGAGGAGTAGACAGCACAAAATAATTAAACTTAGGGCTAAAATCAATCAATTACAAACAAAGAGAACCATACAAAGAGTGAAAGAAAACAAGAGCTGTATCTTTGAAGAAACCAACAAAATAGAGAAATCCTGAGCCAAATTAACAAAAGACAGAGAAACAGTACTCAAACAAAATCAGAAATGAAAAGGGAGATATAACATTTATCACTCCACACAAAACTCAAGTCCAAGTGGATCGAAGGCCTCGATGTAAAACCAGACACACAGAATCTAATAGAAGAGAAAGTGAGAAACAGTATTGAACACATTGGCATAGGAGAAAATTTCCTGAACAGAACACCAGTGGCTTATGCACTAAGGTCATGAATTAATAAATGAAAGCTCATGAAACTGAAAATCTCCTGTAAGGCAAAGGATACTGCCAATAGGACAAACCAACAGCCTACAGATTGAGAAAAGATCTTCACAACCCTACATCTGACAGAGGGCTAATATCTAAAATATATAAAGAACCCAAGAAGTTAGACTTTCCCAAATGAAATAACCCAATAAAAATGGGGTACAGAACTAAACAGAGAATTCTCAGTAGAGTAATCTTGAATGGCCAAGAAGTGCCTAAAGAAATATTTAATATCCTTAGGCATGAAAGAAATACAAATCAAACAAGCCCAAGATTCCACATTATATCAATCAGAATGGAACTAGATAATATCATCTTGAGTAAGGTAACCCAGTCTCCAGATGACATGTGTGTTATGTACTCAGTGATAAGTGGATATTAGCCAAAATCTTTAGAATAACCATATATCCCTCATAGACCCAAAGAAGTTAAACAAGAAAGAAGGCCCAAGTGAGGATAATTGAATCACACTTAGAAAGGGGAACAAAATAGTCATGGGAGGCAGAGGGAGAGAGGAAACTAGGTAGGGGAGGGAAGCACTGTGGGACTAGGGGGAGCAGGATTGGGGATGGGGAGAGACAGGAGAGAGACGCAGAGGGCTAGAAGAATGAATGGATATACACAACTGCTAGGGGTTGAGTATGGTAGGGGGATTCTCTCATAAGTTCCAGAGACCTGGGATGAGAGAGGCTCACAGGAATCAATGCAGGAGACCTTAGGATGCTCAACAGTTGGTATGGAACCTTGAAGAGACCACCTCCAGTAACCAGACAGGACTCGTAGAGGAGGATCAGGGACATCAACCCACCTATAAAACTTTTGACCCAAAATTGGTCCTGTCTAAAAGAAATGCATGGACAAAGATGGAATAGAGAGAGTTAAGGACTGGCTGACCAGTGACTGGCCCATTTTGAGATGCATCCCATGGGCAGGCACCAATCTGTCATACTATTAATGATTCACTATGTTGTGTGTTTGCAGACAGGAGCCTAGCAAAGCAGCCTTATGTGAGGTTCTACACAGCAACTAACTGAGACACATGCAGATACCCATGAACATTAGATGGAAGTCAGGGACCTCTATGGAAGAGTTAGGGGAAGGATTGAAGGAGCTGAAGGGGATGACAAACCCACAGAAAGACCAACAGTATCAATAACCTGCACCCCTGGGAGCTTCCAGAGTCTGAGCCACCAATCAAAGAGCATACACTGGCTGGTGTGAAGCCCCAGATACATATGTAGCAGAGGACTGCCTTGTTTTGTCTTATAGGAAAGGATGTGCCTAATCCTGCAGAGAGTTGATGCGTGGGTAGGAGGAATACTCTGAAGGGGATCTGCCCTCTCAGAGGAGAAAAGGGGGTAGAAGGGGGAGAAACTCTTTGAGGGAGGACTGGGGGCAACATTTGAGATGTAAATAAATAAATAAGTAAGTAAATTAATAAAAAAGAAAAAGATAAATGAGCTCAGTTTATTATCTGTTTACAAGCATCTATGTTTGTGTTATTTCTTTTTGTTTTGAAATGCATATTTAAAGCAACAACAAGATGCTTTTATATTCATGGGGGAATGGATACAACTGTTAAGCAATTTAACATGCTTGTAATCTCAAATTTCCCTTTATTTTCTATTAAAATCATCTAGGATTTCATAAATTTTTCAATATAAAATATGATAATATAAACCAGGCATGGTGGTACATCCCGGAAGTCTCAACCCTCTCAAAAGACTAAAATAGCAAGATTAGATCATTTTATGCTACATTGTAAGAACCAGTCTCAAAACTCTGAATAAATTTTTTTTAAATCAAAATTATTAACTATAGGCTTTTGGAAGGTAAGACAGAACTCTTATTCATTTTCTTCCTGCAACCTTACTGTTTCCCTTCACTTTTATATTTTTTCTCATGTTCTATGTCCTGGTCACAGTGTTTCTTCCCTCTACTCCTCCCAGTTCCTTGTCCCTTCCTCCCCTCCAGATCCACTCCCTTTTGATCTTTCATTAGAAAAAAATATACTTCTAAGAGATTACAACAAAACATGACAAAATAAAATATAGTAAGACAAAGCAAAAACCATTATTGAAGTTGAACAAGACAACTCAAAAGAAAGAAGGATTCCAAGGGCAGCCACAAGAAACCCACTCAATCTCACAGTCATTTATAAAAAGCCAAAGGGAAACTACTACGATAGAAGCTTCACAAACGTAAACACACACATATAAAAAGGCTTATGTACAATTACCCTACAATGTGGCAAAAATGGCCCTACCAGACATCACAGGATAACAAATAAAAAGTCCAGTGTCAAGAATGAGGTTACCCCTTTGGGAGCTGTTAACAAGTAAGATCTCACAGATGGACAAATGCCAGGGGCCTGCCCCAGCATTCAGACAAGTCCTAGCAGAGGAGATAGGGAGCAGGCAGAAGAAAGTAATGGATGAATGAGTCAGAGACTGTGGCAGGAGAATCTTGCATCTCAGACTGACGAGCAAGCAGGATTTTTTTTATTTATACAGACTCCGTAATAGAGGCAAACTTATGATTTCAAAAGAAATACAGATCATATCATGTTGTCCCTGAACATGTGTTACAAGTACAGAGAGAAAAGGTATTATCAATCTCAAATCATTTTAAACTACATAAGCATTTTGTTATGACTACAACTGTCATAACATAAAACATTTTTTTAACTTTTATTGCATTATGGTGAGAAAAGTTACATGATATCAACTTATCTGAATTTGTTCACATTTAAAAACATATTTTAAGGGGGCTGGTGAGATGGCTCAGCGGGTAAGAGCACTGACTACTCTTCCGAAGATCCTGAGTTCGGATCCCAGCAACCACATGGTGGCTCACTATAATGAGATCTGACTCCCTCTTCTGGTGTGTCTGAAGACAGCTGCCGTAAATTGTGGGGCCAGAATGAGAGGGCCCAGAGCGAGCAGGGCCGGAGTGAGCAGGGCCAGCCGAGGTCCAGAGTTCAACAGCAGCCACACAGATGGTTTACAGATACACAGCTACAGTGTACTCAAATAAATAAAATAAATCTTTAAAAAATACATATTTTAAGTAAATAGAACTAAATCACATTCTTGTTTCCCTTCTGTACCCCAACTCCTCCCAGAGACCCCCCTTCAAAACACACAATATCTTTTTTGTCATATTCCTTAAAATTTATAAAATATTATAACAATAAAAATTATTATAAAAGTTGTTTGATATAAAACAATCAATTTAGCAGTCTTATGTAGATGCTTGTCTACAGCAATAATGAAAATACATTTTTCTCAATATAAATTTTAAATACTTCCAAACATATTAATTGTATACTTCAAAATAATACATCACTACTAGTATTTTCTTAAATGTACATAAATATATAAAGTCTTTTTGTTTGTTTTGTATTTAGTAGAGTTTAAAATCTTGGCGCTTACTGTGGTACAAGCCCAAAATAAGAACAATTTTTAGACATTGGATTTCGTTGTAATAAGGCTGTACTTCGATGACCCTCACATCACCAAAGGATTACTTCCATCGTAGATAAGCTGAGAGTTGATAGTTCTGCTGCACCAAGAAATGAATTGTAGGCATGATTTTTGGATACAGACTTCCTGCTATGGTCAAAGCTAATTGACTTGAGTGAGTGACTTCATTCTCAGCCCACAGAGGACAGGTTACATTCATTTAAGAAATGGTGTATGTAATAAGGTGGTCTATCCATAAAGTCATTCACTAACTGTTTCAATGAACAATGGTTCTGCTTGAAGGGTGGCACAG
>NW_022196910.1:56432404-56458327 GCF_008632895.1 Mastomys coucha | reverse complement strand
GCTTTCATAGTCTCTGGTGAGAAGTCTGGTGTAATTCTGATAGGCCTGCCTTTATATGTTACTTGCCCCAAGGTCTGCTCAGGACACCAGCCCAGACAGGCCAGAACCTGAGTCACTGGGCTGATGGAGTTCCTGTGTGCCTGGTCACGCTGGTCCCAGTTACTCTCAGTGTTAGGACAGATGTTGGTTCCTCCTCACCTCTGATCCTGGGTGTGTCAGAGCACCTGGGAGTGGAGCTTCCTCTGGGTATTGTGGGACTGGCTGCAGAGCTTGCACCTAAGGTCTGCTCTGGACACCAGCCCAGACAGGCCGGAACCTGAGTCACTGGGCTGGTGGAGTTCCTGTGTCAACATAAAACATTTTATTCTTCAGGAAAGTGAAACATTAAACAGATAGAAATATATGAGTTCCCAAGCCTTGAACAATGCATAGTGATTGAAGGACAACTTGTAAGTTAGCCTAACGTAAAAGTTTAAAAGCTCTCGCAGGCCGCAGGCTGATGTATTCTATTAATTACTTTTCTCTTGGTTTTTTAGTTAAAAGATTCACTGTAACTTTTTTTATTCACTTTACATCCTGATCACAGCCCCCTCCCTCCTCTTCTCCCAGTTCCACCCTTATAAACCCCTCCCCTCACGGTCCTTTCCCCTTCTTCTCAGAGAAGGGAAGCCTCCCTTGGGTACCACCCCACTCTGGGGCATTGAGTCTCAGCAGGACTAGGCACATCCTCTCCCAATGAGGCCCAACCAGGTAGTCCAGTTAGAGGAAGGGGATCCAATGGCAGGCCAAAGAGTCAGTGACAGATCCTCCCCCTTGCTCCACTTGTTAGGGGACCCACATAAGCATCAAGCCACATATTTGCTACAAATGTATAGGAGGTCTAGGTCCAGCTCCTGTATGCTCCCTACTGGGTGGCCAAGGCTCTGTGAACCCCATCGTCCCAGGTTAGTCGACTATGTGGGTCTTTTTGTGGTGTCCTCGACCCCTCCCACTTGCTCACTGCTATCCCACTCTTCCACAGTACTCCCTAGACTCTTCCTGACATTTGGCTGTGGGTCTCTGCATCTGCCTCTGGTGCTGGATGAAGCTTCTCAGATGACAGTTATGCTAGGTTCCTGTCTGCAAACATAGCAGAATATCATTAATAGTGTCAAGAGTTGGCTCTCTCACATGGGATGAGTCTCAAGTTAGGGCACTCATTGGCTGGCTGTTCCCTCAGTCTCTGCTCCATCTTTATCTCTGCACATCTTTTAGATAAGACAAATTTTGGGTTGAAGGTTTTATGGGTAAATTGATGTCCTTCTCCCTCCTCTGGAAGTCCTGCCTGGCTTCAGGAGGTGGCTACAGCCTCTGTGTCCTCATCTGGTAGGAGTCTTAACTAGGATCACCCTGTATCCTCTCCCATCCCAGGCCTCCAGCTAGTCAACAACTCATCAGAGATGCACAAAACCCCTCCCCCATTCCATTCTCACTCCCAGTCCTCTCTCACTTCCCTCTCCCCACACACATTGCCATCTCCATTCTCCCTCCCAGTCCTCTCTCACTTCCCTCTCCTCACCTCTCTCACCTCCCTCTCCCCACACAAGATTGCCATCCCCATTCCCCTCCTTACCTCCACTCATACCCAGTCCCTTCTCTCCATCCACCTCTAATGACTACTTAGTTTCCCCTTCTGACTGAGATTTGAGAATCCTCCCTTGGGAGTACATACCATAAGTGTCTTTCTGACTCTGGGTTACTTCACTCAGGATGATTTTCTCAAGTTCTATCCATTTGCCTGCAAAATTCATGATGTCTTTGTTTTAAATAGCTTATGCCAAATGATGTTTTGCTGGGGCACACAGGTGAAAGGATGTATTGCTAAAGCAAAACATGAAAGACTGTTTTCCTGAAGCAGTCACAGCTGAAAGGGCGCTTGATGAAGGAATATAAATATGACCCCACAGACAGTTGGAGAGGAACACTGAGCTTTGGTTTGGTTTGCTCTGCCTTGCTATTCTTCAATAAAGTCAAGCATGTTACATAGCATTGTTAAGCTCAACTTGTGATAACACTGCCATTGAGAGAAACTCAGCCAGGAACTGCTCGTGAGGTTCCTGTGGCAGCTTGCAGCTTCTGCAGCCTCACCTCTGGTCAGTTGGGGAGCCTGGAAGTTTCTTCACGATTGAACTGCCTGGTGTCTACTTGCTGAAAGGACTGGACTGTAGCTGTCAAATCATATTTGGTGTTTGCTATGGGACTAACCTGCTGCCCAAGAAGAGCAAGCTTACCCCCACTTCCAAGAGCTATTGCTGAACAGGTCCACTTCCCCCTTATTCTAATAATTTTTCTCTTCCACTACCTCTGGATTGCCAAAGAATACACATGGAGCAACCCATGGCTCCATCTGTATATGTATCAGAGGATGGCCTTGTTAGGCCTTGTTAGGATGGCCTTGGTCCTGTCAAGGTTTGATGCCCCAGTGTAAGAAAATGCCTGGGAAGGGGGACTGGGTGGGTGGGGAATCACCCTCATTCTAGAAGCTCTAGAAGCAAGGGGAAGGAGGATGGGATAAGGGGTTTCTGGAGGGAAAATTGGGAAAGGGGAGAACATTTGAAATGTAAATAAAGAAGATATCCAATAAAAGATAAAAGTGATAGTAACAATAAAATAAATATTTCTAAACCCTAAAAAAATAAATAAATAAAATTAGGTTGCAAAAAATATATATACCTACACTTGAGCGGTGATATCATTGGTTATTTTATTTAAAGAAATCATAACATCAGCATTATAAAATCCTCATCATTACAAAAAGTTCCCAATAGTTTCCCTTCCTCCTTCTCCCTCCCACAGGGTCAATCACCCCCAACCTTATTTTGCACTACAAAGCACAATTTCAGCAAGCCAAAAATAAATGTCTAGCCAGGCATGTTTTGTAGACAGGAGCACCCAAATGGTAGCAAATGTGGTAACACTGTTATGCAAAGTGAGAGACAGATTAAATATTTGTGGGTATAAGTCCAGTCATCAAGTACCATCCCTCTGTCATAATACTTTTTTTTTTTAATTTAAGAGACATGCTCATTGTATCAAGCAACCTTTCCTGATACGCACTTATCAGTTTCTGATATCATGTTTCCAAGAACCATTATTTTTAAGTGTTTACTGATTAGACATAGCTTCCTCAGAACAGTCATGCAAGCAGGACCCACTGCTCTCCACAACTGCCACAGGCTTACTCGCTGTGACTGTAGCTGCTTCTCTAAGGACAGGATTACATGTTCAAAATACTCAGGATTAATTTTAAAATCTAGAGGATCGATACATGTAGAGAGAGGAAAGGAGGGTTTTACCCCTTAAAAGAGTATTGATAAAAGCACAGAATCATCCACAGGGCTTTCAGCCTGCATGATCCAAGCCTTACCTGTGACTGACGAAGTGAAACTCAAAGTGAAATACTGCTCTAAGTATAGACAGAATAGTGAAAGCAAGGAGAGCTTGCAGCACACACTATCTAGGTAATAAGTACAGAGGCCACTGAATTCACCACAGGCCCTGCCAAGTGGGAAGGGGCTTCCATGGCCCTTGCCACAGTAGAATCCCATCAGAGAAGCATTCATATGTTGTTCCCTGCAGGAGCTGCATAGCCACCGCCAAGTCTCCTTATGATTAACAAATTCTTATATTCCTTTTATATTAATTTCATATCATATATATTATAAAAGGTTGTTTTAGACAAACTAATTTTGCTATTGAGTTTTTATTTTCTGGGGACAATGTCCTGTAGACTGCATGTAAGAGGAAACCTGAGTCAGTATAATACTAATTCTTTTACTTAGTTATTAAAACTTTATTGCCTGTTACCAGATCTATTGTTTTCTGTGTTTGCTGAGGGGAAGGTGTGCCAACAGAACTCTAGGAATAGTTATCTGTGCCTTTCACAATCTCCATGACAAGGAAGACTCCCGAGTAGGCCAGATAAGGTTATTTCTTTGAGAGCAGAAATAATTTTCTGCAGAAAAGATATAAATGGATCATAACATTAAAAGTCCCCCACAAATGCAACATGGAGAGATCAGAACCCCAAAGTGAAAAATAGCACAGTGGCGAAAACAGCATTCAGCTCTGCTTTGCTGGGCTGTATCAACCAGCTGTGCTGGCTTCATGGTTTTCAACATTTTTCAGTAGTCATTGGCTATGCTACCCATATTACAGCTATGCCCATGTTCTTGGTTACCCTTCAAAATGTGCTGGTGATACTCTATTGCTGAAGACAGCACCCATTTGAGTTATAACAGAGAAGTCAAGATGGTATACAACTGGAAGCTTCATCTCTACTAGTTAGATTTCATACTGTTGGAAGGAGCTGTGCACTCTACTAGCAGAGAAAGGGAATCACCAATATTACCAAGCTATGAAATCAACAAACTACAACAATGACCATCCTGTCAACACATGCCCATTGGTACAATGGTGGCACAAATGTCAAGGTAGTAACCAACCATTTTTCCACTGGATTTAAGGCCCACAAGTCAAACATATACCTGGCACTATTATCAGGACCAAAAATCTGTGGGTAGACAGGTCATAGACTGTAAGAGTCAATCTAATACTCTACTAAATTGTTTTTCTAGTTATAACTCTGCCAAGGTTTTTTTGGGGGTGGAGGGTGTTAAGTACATAAAAATATATTTGGTGATGAAGTACAAAGTCCAATGTGAACCTTTGCAGCTTCAGAATGGCTACTCTGAATGTATAGATGTTCACGGAAATGTATAGACTTTAGGTCTGGATAATTTGATGTATGACTTTCTTATTTGAAGGTTCTATTAAATAAAGTTTTAATAAATAAGTAAAAGGGTTAGTATTATACTGACTCATAATGACTTCTTCTATACCTATAGATTAGTGCATCCATCAATCCTCATTGCAAATGGATGAAAGTTAACACAGAAACCCACAACCGACCAAAGTGTCCATGAGAATAGACTATGAAATGCTCAGCTGCAACAAAGACACCTGTATTGTACCCCCATTTCCCCAAGGCTCAGGAATCATTTGGAAGGAGGGGTGGATGACTCCAAGGAAATGGTGTTTCCTGGATTCATCATGACAGTTGCATATATGAACTCAAAGCAGCATGTATAATATTTATGAAGGCCTAAGTGGATAGAATTCCAACATGGACATGTATTTCCCTTTAAGGGTTCAGCCCTTAGTGGGTTTACTACCGTCCAGTGAAGGCAACACATCCAAAAATATATGGACAGATTATGCTTGATGAGTTTCAGAAAAAAAAAGAGTTCATGAGGTTGGATTGTTATGAAAGGAGGAGGAAGGGGGAGCAAATGTAATTGAAATACATTGTACAAACTTCTCAAAGAAAAGTGATTTAAAATATAAATGGATGATGAAAAGTACATAACATGTACCATACATCTCTATGGCCATTGTGATAACAGTTTATGTAATTAAGTGGAAAAAAAGCAAGTTATAACTGTAAATAATAAAATAATATTTCTACTTTTAAATATTCATGCTGTCATTTATTTCCAAGTATTAAAAGAAAACTTGCTTCAAGTTTTTTAATCTTTTTGTTTTATCACTCTAATGCCTGAGGAAAATAGCAGTTGCAACAGCCTTATAGTCTTTCACCTTTCATTAATGGGAAGGAGAAAAACACAGGAGATCCAGCCAGTTCTTGACCATATAAATTTTCTCCCTTGTGTCTTTGGTCTGTGCCTGTTGCTATGGCTGCATCTTTGTGTCTCTAAGGACACTGTCCCCACTACAGCATCTTTAAGGATTTTTTTGCCCAAGTTCATTATAGAGACTCATTAGTGATGTCTGAATATAGGTCACTGAGGACTCAGATATTTACTTATTTGTTTGCTGACTTAGGAAATAAATCAAATGCAAATTGTAACAGTGATTTTTAAAAAACCTACCCAAAGAAATCATCATGTCAGTTCTTTGGAAAAAAGGAAGACAACATTTGCAGTTATGTTTTATCTTCAACCAAAAGAAATCTAGAATATATGCCTAGCATAAAAAGGAACCAAAGTCCTGATTAAGAAAATCTGTCCAGTGTGTTGAAGATGAAAATCTCTGGAGGGTTTGTAAGGCTAGGCCTTTGCACAACATGAGAGAAAGTGGGGATTGGTACACTGAAACTAGAAAGTTCAACATGAGCCTTTGCTAATAGGTTCTCTGTATCAAAATAGACTCCACACTCTTGTTAAAGAATCAGCTGAACCAACCGTTAGCTGTCACAAGAGTAAGCACAGTGGCTCTTCATTCAACTTCATATTTGGTGATGATTTTTCTGGTAAGCATATTGGACCTGACCTATCAAAAACTTCTGTAGTTATTTATATAAATTGTTACGTGAAGATTCATGTTACATGAAGATAGTTCTGAGTTGTATTTTAATGATGCGGTTTTATCATCAAAGTGTAAATACCATGTGAACTTATGGCTAGTTGCTGTGATTTCATAACCTCAATCTCCTGTTTAAAGAGAAAAGATGTAGAATCAAGAATCATCCAGTATGATAGTTTATTCTGATGTGGACAAAATTGGCTCTCTCAAAATTTTTTAATAAAAATTTCTTTGGAATATGTAATTATTTTCTAAAACTTTGTCTCTTAAAAGCTAGGATATATTTGCCCTTAATGAAGCAAAAGAAGGTTATTTTGTAGCCAGGGTTATCACACAGTAGCACAGGAATAAGCAAGTTACCACAAACTAACTCCAGGAATAGACACTCAGAAGGCATGTGTTGACAACAAGAAGGAAGTTAAAAACAATCTGCTCAATTGATTAAAATCATTCAGTATCTATAGATCCTAGGAATGTCATTGGTCTTCCAAAACCATTGTTGGCTCTCCTTCCCATTGATGGTGACAGTAAACCTGCCATATAATTTAGGGAGATGCGGCCTTCATCTCTTGAGGCAAAAGGACAACTGTCCACATAACATTCTAGTTTTATTAGGAAAATGTAGACAGTTGTTTTCTCTTCATCCTCAAATACTGGAGATGGTCATTCAAAAACTAAAATACACTTTATTCAATGTGCTAATGAAACAAAGTGTCACCTGAGGAAAAACTGGAGCAACTATTACTCTAAATAAAAAATTAGGAAGTCCTTACTAAAATGTCCTTTGAAGAAACAGAAATGAAAAATACAAAAGCAAACCTGTAGATAATGGTGGTGAGATCTTTAAATGGGGACTGAGAATCTGACTACGCCATGGTATCATTTTATGAATGAAACCTCATAGATCAAAACCCATATTATGGTGTAGTTTATGAATAAAAACCTCATAGGCCAGAACTTATATCAAAGAAAAGAAAACTGCCAAAAATCTTGAAAAGAAAATGCACACACACACACACACACACACACACACACACACACACACACACCAGCTCTTGGAAGATAGAAATAAGCAGGCAGGTCTCTGAGAGTTCAAGACCAGCTCAGTCTATATAGTAAATTCCAGGCCAACCATGTCTAGATATGAGACATAGCATTAAAAAAAAGAAAGATCTTGAAAAAAGGTATTTTTAGCATATTGTACTGTGGTGATTTGAGAATCATGGCCACATTTGAGAATCATGCATCATGGCCACACTGTAAGTTCAGGGGAAAGTAATGAAAAGTTCATAAACAACATTCTGGAACATAAAGGTTCTAAATAAATGTAGCTTCAGCTATTGAAGGTACATTTTAAGAATTATGAAACTATAAAAGCATTCCTTGCAAATATTCTAGCTGTCTAAAATAAGGAGATGCATAACAGCATATAGGAAATTATTTTAAAGTGTAGCATATGTTCATATTATTTTTAATATAGGTGAAACTTTGAATTCATAACGGTTACAAAACTAGTGACAGTTTTTAACATTTAACACAAATGTAGTGTGGTGAATTAAATGGTCTTAAGTGCATTTATGGAGATGCAAAAATATTTGCTATATATTATCATGTAAATAACATGAATGTTATATGTTAAGATATGTGAATTCCTTGATGTCTAACTTGAATGAATAACTGACAGAAGTCTCAAGAAAACTAAAATTTCCAGTAACCAGGTTATAATCACAGCTAATGCAAGGAGGAGATGACCTTTAGCATTTTGAACAATATAAAAAAGTAATGGCTTTATTCACTAGTAATTCTCTTGTTTCAAATACAAAAAGAAAATATCAAGATCAAATTTAAAACATACAAAACTTTTAAAGTTAAAATCAATGACAGGAGTTGAGTTAATAGCTCAGTGAATAAAATGATTGCCAGCATAAGGCCTTGAGTTCAGATCCCAGCAACTACATAGAAAGCCAGGTGCTGTGTGCACACCCGTGTTCCTTGGGAAGATCCATGGAGTTCACTGGCTACCTAGCTTTGCTAAACCAGCAAACCCCAGGTTCAATGGAAGATTTTGTCTCAGAAAATAAGATAGAGAGCAATAGAGGAGGACATCTGATGTGGACCTCTGGACTCCAAATGCATGCACATACTCATACATAAACACCTCTAATACACACACACATACATGTACACATGCATATACCATACACAAATACAAAACATTTTGTCAGTGACAAAACTACTTACAGATGAAGCCCAAAATAAATGCAATGCCCCTTTCCGTGTGTAAGTCGACTGTGTGGGTATGTATGTACTGCTTGCTGAAGTGTTTCTTACACATGGATTACCAATCTAGGACTGTGTTGGTTGGGGCTGCTATGTGCATTAAGAGAATAGAACAGTCCATAATTTCAACAAGCTTACTTTCTCAGAGAATAACCTGACACAGGAGCACAAATGAGTCATGCAGACAATAGTTTGGGCAACTTTTAGTAAAGTGACATTCAAACTAAACATCAAAATAAGTAGTTACTCAGAGTTAGAATGTAGAAAGCATGTGTAGTGTTTTTAACTTGATTTTGAACTTGATGGTATTAATACATTGTTAAAATATTTCCCATACTCAACACACTGAAAGAATAAAGGATATATTTTTTCTTTTCTCAGCTTGGATAAACATTTTCACATGTAGTAAATTGTGTATCACAGAAAACAGTGTGTATGAATTACACACTAACAGAAAAATATAAAAATAGAGATGTTGTTACATGTTTATATTTTACAGAGGACCAAATATTCTAGGAAAGGCATTTGAATATACACCTTTCAAATATAAAAGAAATCTTAGACATATGAAGACAATTCTGTTTATTGAATCAGAACACATGTGATTCAAATCTAACACCACAAGAAAACCCAAATAGGTATAGATTACAAGTATAAAAATGAAGAATATGAATGTCATAACATTTAAGTTGATCTTTAAGATATATCACAAACTGTGAAGCCAATAAATGAGATTATTGAATAGCTAAACACTCAAGACTATCAACAGTGTCAGCTTCCACTTGCAGAAGAAACTACACAGGAACAAATTCACTATAACAGTCACTGCTTACCCCTCTTTGGCTCTGCTACTTTTCAAATAAGACATCGCTACATTTTGCGTGAGGGTTGAATAATTCGGTAGTTAGTGATGGGGAACGACACAATAACCACCTTCATTCTGCTGGGACTAACAGATAATCCTCAACTTCAGATTCCAATTTTTGTGTTTCTATTTTTTGCCTACATGCTCAGCATAACTGGGAATCTGACTATCATAGCCCTCACTATACTAGACTCCCACCTTAAAACACCCATGTACTTTTTCCTACAAAATTTCTCCATATTGGAAATTTCATTTACATCTGCTTGTATCCCTCGATATTTGTACAACATAGCAACAGGAGACAGGTCAATCACTTATAATGTTTGTGTCATTCAAGTGTTTTTTACTGATGTTTTTGGAGTAATTGAATTTTTTCTTCTGGCCATTATGTCTTATGATCGCTATGTGGCTATCTGCAAACCCCTGCATTATGTAACCATCATGAGCAACAAGGTGTGTCAGACGCTTGTTCTCTGCTGCTGGACAGCTGGCTTGCTCATCATACTCCCACCGCTTACCCTGTTCCTAAAGTTGAGATTTTGTGACTCAAATGTTATTGATTATTTCTTCTGCGATGCATCTCCTATCTTGAAGATTTCCTGCTCAGACACTTGGCTCATAGAGCAGCTGGTGATCGTCTGTGCAGTGCTGACCTTCATTCTGACCCTTGTGTGCGTTACTCTGTCCTATGTACACATCATCAAGACCATCCTGAGATTTCCTTCTGCCCAGCAAAGGAAAAAGGCCTTTTCCACCTGTTCTTCCCACATGATTGTAGTTTCAATCACCTACGGAAGCTGTATTTTCATTTACATCAACCCTTCGGCAAAGGAATCAGTGGCTATCAATAAAGGTGTAGCAGTTCTGATGACATCAATTGCTCCCATGTTGAACCCATTCATTTATACTCTGAGAAATAAGCAAGTTAGACAAGCCTTCAGTGATTTCATCAAAAATATTGTCATGCTTTCAATGAAGAAAGAGAATGTTCAAATATAGAAATAAAATATTAATTAAGCATAAACAATTAAAGTCCATATATGTTTGTCTCTTCTTGAATAAATTTGTATTTGGATGGACTTTCACAAAAATTTTTGAGAAAGGAACAGAAGAACACATGTGATATAAAAACAAAGGTGATGAACACTTGAGGGAGGCTTAAGTGAGAATACGGACTGGGTTAGGGGAGAGAAGACCATGAGAGGAAAGTTAACTACAACTAATGATGTGTAAAAAGTATAAAGACCCCCACTTTATAAGCTAATTTAAAAAATTTTTTAAAGGATTTTGAACATAGGTACTCTGTCTGGATAGATTATAGTGTTCCCAGAAGCTATGGATTATGAAGTTAAAATTCTAGTGTCAGGCATAGGATATCTACCTCTCTCTGTCTTTTTCATTAGGGAAGTCCCCAGAGACATCCAAAATAATACAAGCTACTGCCTCTGATCTTGGCTACCCACCAAAACTGGATAACATATCTTTATGGTTAAAGACATCACATACTTCAGTTCTAAGACATGGGATAAATCAGCCTGACACCGAACCAGAAGCTTCTTTCCTAATGGTTAGCTTTTGTTGTATCAAAAGATGCCCTGCTGGGTACTAGGGGAAATATCTATCAATTTTTTACCCAAAATGGGCCTTTCATACTGTACTAATATTAACATTCTATGTGAGATGTACTGGCTCAATCAATAGTGGTATATATGCAACAGGGATAATCAATAACTTTCTGATTGTATTTAAGAGCCTCCCTACTGGAAGAAATTCATGCCTGGTATTTTAGATATGGTACAACTGCCATCTAGCTAAATGAGCATGTTCTGGGTCATAGACCCTAAGACCTATGACTGCCATTTAGCTAAATGAGCATGTCAAACTGGCTTCTAAATATTTGTGCTTATTCTCATAAATTAGTGCTGCCTTCAAAGCTGGTCAGAGTAGCTTCTTTTGAAGGGGTCAAATATTCATAATTGGTAAAAGTGCTGAGAATAAGTGTCTGTTGAGTGAGGGCTAGTGAAATGACTCAGCAGTTAATAGCACCAACTGCTCTTCCAGAGGTCCTAAATTCAATTCCTAGCAACTTCATGATAGCTCACAACCATCTATAGGGAAATCTGCCCACTTCAGCCAGGCAGATGTAAATGCAGCAGAGCACTCATATATTAAATAAATATTTCTTTTTTAAAAAAAAAAAAAGTGTCTGTTCAAAGTGTGAAGCAGTGACTGAAGGAAAGGCCACCCAGAGACTGCCCCACCTGGGGAATCCATCCCATAGACAATCACCAAACCCAGATACTGTTGCTGATGCTAAGAAGTGCTTGCTGACAGGAGCCTGATATAGCTGTCTCCTGAGAGGCTCTTCCAGAGCCTGACAAATACAGAGGTGGATGCTCACAGCCAACCATTGGACCGAGCATGGGGTCTCCACTGACAAGTTAGAGAAAAGACTGAAGGAGCTGAAAGGGTTTGCAACCCCATAGGAAGAACAACAATATCAACCAGCCAGACCCCCCAGAGCTCCCAGGGACTAAACCACCAACCAAAGAGCAACCCATGGCTCCAGCTGCATGTGTAGCAGAGGATGGCCTTGTCTGCCATCAGCGGAAGGAGAGGCTCTTGGTCCTGTGAAGGCAGGATGCCCCAGTGTAGAGGAATGCCAGGATGGTGAGGTGGGAGTGGGTGGGTGGGTGGGGGAGCACCCTCATAAAAGCAGGGGAAGGAGGAAATGGGATAGGGGGTTTCCGAAGGGGAACCTGGAAGGGAAGTTAACATTTGAAATGTAAATACATAAAATATCCAATTTTTAAAAAGAAGACATTTATTACTACCACCTGAGAATCAGAAAACACCAAGGAAAGAGGAATAGAAAAGAAAAAAAAAGACCATGAGGGTAGAGGATGGAGAAGGATGCTGTGAAATGCTTTCTTCTGGACAAGACATGGAAGTTACACTCATGAACTCACAGCGAACAAAACAGATCATCAACATTCCAACAATGAGGAGTTAATAGTTATTGGTTATTGAAGGATTCAAACTGAAGGGAATCATCTTCCTTCAGAGATAAAGTCACCAATAAATTGTTGCTCACCCAGAAAATAATCCCAAAACTGTATACATGTAAGCTACTCTAATTATAAACTCACTGAGTTATGAAGAATTAGAAGAAGGAAGAAGAGGGAAAGAGAAGAGAAAGGGAGAACGGCATGAAAGGAAGAAGGGGCCACATGAGAAGAAGGATTCCAGAGAGAGTCAGGGGGCAGAAGAGGAGAACTGAGGCTGAAAAGATAGCTCACTAGTAAAGTGCTTGTTATATGAGTCCAAGAATCAGAGTTTAGATCCTAGAACCCACATAGATGCATAATGGGATAGTGGCTTACTCAGAAAAGACAGGGGACCCCTAGAGCAAGCTGCTATGGAGACTATCATATCATTGAGCTTCTAGGTTTGACTGAGAGACAGAACACACTAACCTCTGGCCTAAGCATGCACATGTGCACGCAGGCACACACACACACACACACACACACACGTGCACTTGCATGCACTTGCACACATGCACACACACATATGTACTCTTCTAGGTTTGCTATTACATGTGGAAACAGGCATAGCTTCATATACAATACACACACACACACAGAGAGAGAGAGAGAGAGAGAGAGATTCAAAATAGAAAAAGGAAAGAGGAAAATTCAAAGTGAATATGACCAAAATAAATTATATACATATATAATCTTGTCAATAAATAAAACAATTATTTCTTAAAGTGTTATTGTCCCCAAACACACTCTACCACATAAAATTACTCCTTTAATCTCCTGGCAAATAAACATTTTTCAGGATAAATTCCCAATTAGAACAAATTCTACTGTTCTAGTTAGTGCAATCCTGATTTTACTTCTAATTTAACAATCAACTATTAAAAAGAAAGTAAGAAAATAAGATAATTGCAACCCCAATAATGAAACAAAAGATCATATACTAAATTTCTTAGACTTCTGAGAAAATAAATTGGAGTTCTCAATATATCTTCCAGCTCAAATGATACTGAATAGTTTAATGGATTCAGTTTAAAATGTTTTAAGTGCCTAAATCATTGACAGCCAAACAGAAACAAAATTATAATGTCCATGATATCAACTCCTAGAATTATAATCATCCCAAACCCAGATGGCTAGATGTCAGCAAAAACTACAATCAACAATAGCTAGAACAGTATGTCCCCACTAGAGCCCAGGAGCCCTACTACACAAGCTCTGAGAATTGCAATATGGCTGAAGCAAAGGCAAAGGCTTCAAGGGAGCTTCTATGAATATGTTCAAAGATGTTTTAAAAGATATGATCCATTAATAAAATCTATGAAAACAAAAATGGAATAAAATTAAGAAAACTGATCAGTCACAAAAGGCCATAAGCAGGCCACCAACTGGGGATCAAGTACTCAAATATGTGCACCTTTAGGAGATATTTCTTCTTCAAACCACCACATTCCTCTTCCCTGGTTCCATAGGCTTGTGGCTATATCACAATCAAAAAAAAAAAAAAAAAAAAAAAAAAAAAAAAAAAAAAAAAAAAAACTTTAAAACTTCCCATATTCTTTCACTGATTAAAAGTTCAAAGTCTCTTCTGAGACTCAAGGCAATCTCTTAACCGTAATCCCCTGTAAAATCAAAACCCAAATTACATACTTCCAGTGGCATAAAACATAATTATCATTCCAAAAAAGATGAGTAGCAAAATAATGAGGAAATATTGAACCAAAGCAAGGCCAAACTCAGCAGGGCAAACATCAAATCCTGTAGCTTTATGTTTGGTGCCAGAGGGTTAGAATGGCTCTTCCCTTCTGGATTTTCTGCCTATAACATACATTTCTCTCTGCTCCCCCTTTATGCAGCTCTCATAGCATCTCCAACATCTTGGAGTCTCCACTGAAACCCAGGATTCATTTTCACAGCTTCACACAATAGTTTCTGAGGCAATTGTGTCAGGACTTGAGTCTCTGTGAGGCCACAACCTTCCCCAACTCTTGCATCCTTTATACCTCTAAAGCCAGCATCACAAAAACAGCATTACCAAGTCTGGCTGCCAGTTTGAAATGGATCTTTACCCCTTTCAACCACATTAGCAACAGCACTGGTGAGTTGAAGCTTTGTAGGAGCAGAAAGCCACTCTGGCTCTTTCATAGATGGGAAGCTTAGCTGGGTCCTCAGCTTAACTGGTCCTTGAGGCGCCTTTACTGGTGTTCCAAAGTGGAGCAGAAGACACGTGTGTTAATCTCCTCAGCAACTTCAGCCTCTCTTAGCACAAGTCTTGGCTATTATAACGTTAATATTCCTAGTATTTTTTCTCTCCAAACTACATTTTTTTATATCTTTCTGCCCCACTAGCTTCTCTTCACTGTAGACTGGAGTCATCAGAAGAACTGTGCCACATATTCAATGTTATGTTGTTTTGACATTTCCTCTACCAAAGAAATTAGTCCATTACTCTCTGATGTAGCCTCAGACAAGTTCTTAGGACAGAAGGTGATCATATTCTTTGCCAAAATATTACACAAATGGTCTCTAGCCCAGTTGCTGGTAAAATTCTTGCTTCCCTCTGAAACCTCTTGAGCCAGGCCTCAAAAGTCCACATTGCCCTCAACACTACTGTTTTCCAAGATCCCCCTAGAATAGAATAGCCTGTTAATCTCTGCTTGCAGAATTTAACCTAAACCTTTTTTTAGTCAACTCATGCACTTTCCTCTAAAGCAGTGATTCTCAACCTGTGGTTCACAACTCCTTTGAGTGAAAAGGTCAAATGAGCCTTTACAAGTGTCTCATATCAGATAACCTGTATATCAGATATTTACATTATGATTCATGAAAGTAGCAAAATTACAGTTATGAAATAGCAACAACATAATTTTACAATTGGGCGTCACTACAACATGAGGAACTATATTAAGGATCACAATGTTAGGACGGCTGAGAAGCATGGATCTCACGAAGCAATTGATCGATTCCTTCACAGCAACAAACCACTCTCTGATACCAATTTCTGTATTAGGCTTCTGTTGCTTTGATAGAATACCATGAACAAAGCAACTTATAGATGAGTTAATTGTGACTTATGGTTCTGTATAAAGAGTCAATAATGGCAGGGGGGCATAGCAGTAGGATGTTGCCTCAGGAAGCTGGGGGATCACACTTCAACCAAAACCACGAAGCAAAAAACACAAAATGGGATCATGGCAAGGCTATGATCTCCCCCAAAACACCTCCTCCTACAAGGACTTACCTTCCCACAATCTCTATAAACAGGCCACCAACTGGAGACCAAGTGTTCAAATGCCTGTGTCTACCACCACACCTACAACATGCCATCATGAAGGAGACATGGAGAAGACCACTGGGTAAAAAACTCAGTACCTACTTCCCATCCTCAGAAGTCTTCTCTGATTCTCTAAGCTTCCACAAGGTAAGAGTAGACATGCATCAAACTGGACAGTTAGAGGAGAGGCTGTTTTACTTAACACTAGTCATCAAATTTACTTTCCCCATAATAAGCAGAACTAAAAAGGTTCTTTATTTTTATTGGTTATTTTGTTTATTTACATTTCAAATGTTATGCCCCTTCCAGGTTCCCCTCTGGAAATACCCCATCACTTCCTGCTCCCCCATCCACCCATCTACTCCTGCCCCTCTGCCCTAGCATTCCCCTATGCTGGGGCATCAAGTCTTCACAGGACCAAGAGCCTCCACTTCCATTGATGCCAGATAAGGCCATCCTCTGCTACATATGCCGCTGGAGCCATGTGTACTCTTTGGTTGGTGGTTTAGTCCCTGAGAGCTCTGAGGGGTCTGGCTGGTTCATATTGTTGTTCTTTCTATGGAGTTGCAAGGCCTTTCAGCTGCTTCAGTCCTTCCCCTAACTCCTCCATTGGGGTCCCCATGTTTAGTCCAATGGTTGGCTGCGAGTATCTGCATCTTAAAGTAAGATTCTGGCCAAGCCTCTCAGGAGACATCCATATCAAGCTCCTGTCAGCAAAAACTTCTTGGCATCAGCAATAGTGTCTGTATGGCTGCATATGGGATGGAGACTGCCCCACCTGGGGAAAAGGTTTTTTCTTAATCTTAATTTCAAAGGGTCTCCCTGTGATAAGATTGCCCTTGCCTGTTTGTTGTCTTCTTTCTTCAGGAGTAATTGTCCACAATCCTGAATACTGAAGCCTGACAGACCAAACATGCCTAAAATCTAAAATCCAAAACATCACAGTACCAAATGTTTAAATCTTGAAAGCTGACATCTCTAAAATTGTACTTCCCATGAGTAGAAAAAAAAAAAAAACTTGTGTAAAAAAAAAAATGATGGAAAGCTTAATTATCAGGAAGGAACTAGTGGTGCTACAGCAATAACAAAAACTAAAATTCCCCATTTTCTAAACGACATGAGCCTTCTCTGTTAACTGTTCTTGTCTGCTCTTTAGATATGTGGAAATCCAGTCTACCTGGAGTCTGTAGACCACACATTTGATGAAAATGTAATACTCGTGGATGAATACCAATGCTCAAGGATCGTTACACACACTCACATTGCATATCATTACTCGTTTCCTTAAAATCTTAGACTCTAATAAGTGCTTTATTATTATCATCATCATCATTAATTATGGGTGTTTTGCCTGCATGTATGTCTGTGTAACACATGTGTACCTGGTGCCAGTGGAGGTCATAAGAGAGCATTCAGATCCCCTGAACCTGGAGTTACAGATGGTTGTGAGCTTCTGTATAGGTGCTGGGAATTGAAACAAAGATCCTCTAGAAGAGTAACCAGTGTTTTAACCACTAAGCCATTTCTCCTACCCATGCTATACTCTTTTAGTGAATTTATCTCTAGTCATTATAAAACAACTTTTTGGGTTACATAAAAACATTCATACATGTATACAAACGTATAAAATGTACTTTGAGCATATCTGCCACACATGTGTGAACTCTCATCTTTCCTAAACTTTCCCTCTCCCATTAGTTCCCTTATTCTCCTACACATTGCATTTTCACATTATGTCATGTGTACATATATGATTTCATGTGCCTACATAAAATATGTGATGTACAAATAAGAGAAAATATATGATCTCTGTCTTTCTTAGTCTGACTTAACTCATTTAATATGACTATCTCAAGTTGCCTCCATATTCCAGCAAACGACATTTTAGTTTTTCTTTATGGCTCATATAAATCCTTGGGAATATAGTATAGATTTTCTATATCCATTCATCTGTTTGCTTCCATAACTGTGGATGGCATGGTAATAAACACTGATGTGCAAGTATCTCTGTGATATGAGGACCTGGAGTCCTTTGGATGAATTATCCAATAATGATATACCTGGGTCACATGGAAAATCAATGTTTTGGATTTTGAGAAACTTTCATATTGATATCTATATTGGTTCACTAACTTAAGTCTATGTATGTGTCCGTTTTGTCCACATTCTCACCAGCATTCATTATTTGTTTTCTTAATGGCTGCCATTCTATCCTGGATGAGATAAAATCTGAATATAGCTCTAATTAGCAATTCTGTAGAGGATGGTCAGGTTGAGTATTTTTTTACATGTTTATTATACATTTGTATTTCATCTTTTGAGAACTATCTGCTCATTTCATTAGCCATGAGTGTCCTAGAGCTATGCATGGCATGAGAAACCACTGTCTCATATCTATGGAGTCCAAGGGAGTGTATAGGCTGATCTCATCACAGAGACTATCCAGTTTTGCCAGTACTGTTTGTTGAAGAAGCTTTCTGTTCTCTAATGGATATTTGTGGAAGGGTCCTATGAGCTTTTCCAAACTGTGAACAAGGAAAGTCTTGTGCAAGCCCGAGGCAAGTAACTACAGCTACTGTGGGTTCATTATTGCAGTGATCATGGGATGCCTAAAGAATGGCATTCTACAGCCTTTCTCCACAGGGTACATTCTTTTCACCCTTTACCAGAAGTGTGTAATCAGTATTTAGGTAGTGTTAAATATGTTTACAAATGTAGATATTTGTGCATGATCTAAGTGATAGCATTAACTATAAAACTAGTAGATGTAATTAGCCCCCAAACGGCAATTATTCATATATTTTCTTGCCATGATATCTGAATTTTAATTTCTTGCACTTGGCAGAGCCACTGACCAAAATGCTAATGAGACTACATGACACAGTTCCAGCTCTAATGAGACTACTTGACAAAGCTCCAGCTTTCAGCAGAGAGATGGCTGGCTCAGGCTGTTTTTGAATAAAATTATCTATACAACTGGTTTCTGGTGTTCCCTATTTGCCTTTCGCCTTTTAAAGCATGAGTGTTCTGGAATGGTCTCAGGGAGAGAAACAGAATAAGAAGAAATTATCTGGATTAAAAATAAACTTAATGCTGGGCAGTGGTGGCACACACCTTTAATCTCAGCACTTGTGAGGCAGAGACAGGCAGATTTCTGAGTTCGAGGCCAGCCTGGTCTACAGAGTGAATTCCAGGACAGCCAGGGCTACAAAGAGAAACCCTGTTTGGAAAAAAATTATTATTATTATTATTATTATTATTATTATTATTATTATTATTATTTTAAAAATAAACAATGAAATCATCAACTAGGATGTCTTCACCTCGGCCCTGGAGGCTGGGACAGAGGCTAAGACTGTGGACATGCAGAAAACCCAAAAATAAAATTGAGAACATTTCCTGCTAATTCTGTAGTGATGATATCAGTTTGAGTAAGTTTATAAAAAGAAACTATGTAAAACCGTTTAGAAAGCTAGGAATCCTCTGTGCCTTCCCTCCAAGTGGAGAGCCTGCCTTGAGGGACTGCTCTAACCCAGGGACTCGAGTAAGATCCACCATTTTCTCCTTGGTGACTTTCCAAAGCGGGACTAGCCAGGAAGCACAGGCAGCACAAGTCACAGGGCAGCCTGGTCAGGATCATTTCTACCTCAGACCACACCTAGGAGGAACAACAGACCCACAGCCCTCTCTGGACCTTTCCCAAAAGTGGAGATCCTGTCTCCAGGGTGTGCTCTGACCCCAGGACTCAGGAACGACAACTGATCTACAGCCATCTGCACCTAGGATTTACCAGAGGAGAGCTGATCTCCCAGAAGTACTGACACAGGCTTACAGACGCACAGGAGGAACAATCTCAGGTCAGAGACAGCAAGAACATCTAACACCAGAGATCAACAGATGGCAAAAGGCAAATGTAAGAATCCTACCAACAGAAACAAAGACTACTTGGTTTATCAGAACCTAGTACTCCCACCACAGAAAGTCCTGGATATCCCAAAACACCAGAAAAGCAAGATTTGGATCTCAATTCATATCTCACAATGGTGCTAGAGGAATTTAAGAAGAATTACGCCCTTAAAGAAATACAGGAAAACACAAATAAAGAGGTACAGGCCTTAAAGAGAAAACAAAAAAAAAACCCAAAAGAATAACAGGAGATCACGAGTAAACAAGTAGAAGCCCTTAAAGAGGAAACAGAAAAATCCCTTAAGGAATTGCAGGAAAACACAAACAAACAGGTGAAGGAATTGAGCAAAACCATCCAGGACCTAAAAATGGAAGTAGAAACAATTAAGAAATCACAAAGAAAGAGAACTCTGGAGTTAGAAATCTTAGGAAAGAAGTCAGGAAACATAGATGCAAGCATCATCAAGACAGAATCTCAGGTGCAGAAGATACCATAGAAAACGTTGACACAACAGTCAAAGAAAATGCAAAATGCAAAAAGTTCCTGACCCAAAACATCCAGGAAATCCAGGACAAAATGAGAAGACCAAACCTAAGGATAATACGTATAGAAGAGAGTGAAGACCTCCAACTTAAAGGGCCAGCAAATATCTTCAACAAAATTAGAGAAGAAAACTTCCCTAACCTAAAGAAAGAGATGCCCATGAACATTCAAGAAGCCTATAGAACTCCAAATAGACTGTACCAGAAAAGAAATTCCTCCTACCACATAATAGTCAAAACACCAAATGCACAAAACAAAGAAAGAATACTAAAAGCAGTGAGGGAAAAAGGTCAAGTAACATATAAAGGCAGGCCTATCAGAACTACACCAGACTTTTCGCCAGAGACTATGAAAGCTAGAAGATCCTGGGTTGATGTCATACAGACCCTAAGAGAACATAAATGCCAGCCCAGACTACTATACCCAGCAAAACTCTCAATCACCATGGATGGAGAAACCAAAGTATTACATAACAAAACCAAATTCACACAATATATTTCCACAAATCCAGTCCTTCAAAGGGTAATAAATGGAAAACTCCAACACAAGGAGGGAAACTATATCTCTGAAAAAGCAAAAATATAATCTTCCAACAAAACTAGAAGAAGATAGCCACATGAACGGAATTCCAGCTCTAACAACAAAAATAACAGGAAGCAACAATTACTTTTCCTTAATATCTATTAATATCAATGGACTCAATTCACCAGTAAAAAGACATAGACAATCAGACTGGGTACGTAAACAGGACCCAACATTTTGTTGCATATAGGAAACCCACCTGAGTTACAAAGACAGACACTACCTCAGAATAAAAGGATGGAAAACAATTCTCCAAGATAATGGTCCCAAGAAAAAAACTGGAGTAGCCATGCTAGTATTCAACAAAATCGACTTTCACCCTAAAGTGATCGAACAAGATAAGGAGGGACACTTCATATTCATCAAAGATATGATCTACCAAGATGAATTCTCAATTCTGAACCTCTATGCTCCAAATCAAAGGGCATCTACATTCATAAACGAAACTTTACTAAAACTCAAAGCACTCACTGCACTGCACACAATAATAGTGGGAGATTTCAACACCCCACTCTCTGAAATGGACAGATCATGGAAACAAAAACTAAACAAAGACATAGTGAGACTAACAGAAGTTATGAAACAGATGGATTTAACAGATATCTATAGAACTTTTTATCCTAAAACAAAAGGATATACCTTCTTCTCAGCACCTCATAGTACCTTCTCCAAAATTGACCATATAATTGGTCACAAATCAGGCCTCAACAGATACAAGAAGATTGACATAATTCCTTGTATCCTATCAGATCACCATGGACTAAGGCTGCTCCTCAATAACAACATAAACAATAGAATGCCCACATACACATGGAAGCTTAACAACACTCTACTCAATGATAACTTGGTCAAGGAAGAAATAAAGAAATTAAAGACTTTTTAGAGCTTAATGAAAATGAAGCCACAACATACCAAAACTTATGAGACACAATGAAAGTAGTCCTAAGAGGAAAACTCATAGCTTTAAGTGCCTCCAAAAAGAAACTGGAGAGGGCATACGCCAGCAATTTGACAGCACACCTGAAAGTGCTAGAAAAAAAAAGATGCAAATTCACCCAAGAGGAGTCAAAGGCAGGAAATAATCAAACTCAGGGCTGAAGTCAACCAAATAGAAACAAAAAGAACTACACAAAGAATCAACCAAACCAGGAGCTGGTGGTTCTTTGAAAAATCAACAAAATAGATAAACCCTTAGCCAGACTAACTAGAGAGCACAGAGACAGTATCCTAATTAACAAGATCAGAAATGAAAAGGGAGACATAACAACGGACACTGAGGAAATCCAAAAAATCATGAGATCCTACTACAAAAGTATATCCTCAATAAAACTCGAAAACCTGGATGAAATGGACAATTTTCTAGATAGATGCCAGGTACCAAAGTTAAATAAAGATCAAATCAATGATCTAAACAGTCTCATATCTGCTAATGAAATAGAAACAGTCATTAATAGTCTCCCAAACAAAAATAAGCCCAGGACCTGATGGGTTTAGTGCAGAGTTTTATCAAACCTTCAAAGAATATCTAATACCAATACTCCTCAAACTATTCAACAAAATAGAAACTGAAGGCACTCTACCCAATTCGTTCTATGAAGCCACAATTACTCTTATACCTAAACCACACAAAGACCTAACTAAGAAAGAAAACTTCAGACCAATTTCCCTTATGAATATCGATGCAAAAATACTCAATAAAATTCTTGCAAACCGAATCAAAAAACACATCAAAATGATCATCCACCATGATCAAGTAGGCTTCATCCCAGGGATGCAGGGATGGTTCCATATATGGAAATCCATCAACATAATTCATTATATAAACAAACTCAAAGAAAAAAAAAACATATGATCATCTCATTAGATGCTGAGAAAGCATTTGACAAAATCCAACATCCTTTCATGATAAAAGTCTTGGAATGATCAGGAATTCAAGGCCCATACTTAAACATAGTAAAAGCAATATACAGCAAACCAGTAGCCAACATTAAACTAAATGGAGAGAAACTTGAAACAATCTCACTAAAATCAGGGACTAGACAAGGCTGCCCATTCTCTCCCTACCTATTCAATATTGTACTTGAAGTCCTAGTCAGAGCAATTAGACAACAAAAGATTAAAGGAATACAAATTGGAAAGGAAGAAGTCAAATTATCACTATTGGCTGATAACATGATAGTATACTTAAGTGACCCCAAAAATTCTACCAGAGAGCTCCTAAACCTGATAAACAACTTCAACAAAGTAGCTGGATATAAAATTAACTCAAGCAAATCAGAAGTCTTCCTCTACACAAAGGATCAACAGGCAGAGAAAGAAATTAGGGAAACAACACCCTTCACAATAGCTACAAATAATATAAAATACCTTGGTGTGACTCTAACTAAACAAGTAAAATATCTGTTTGACAAGAACTTCAAGTCTCTGAAGAAGGAAATTGAAGAAGACCTCAGAAGATGGAACGATCTCCCATGTTCGTAGATTGACAGGATTAATATAGTGAAATGGCCATCTTACGGAAGGCAATCTACAGATTCAATGCAATTCCCATCAAAATTCCAACTCATTTCTTCACAGACTTAGAAAGAGTAATTTGCAAATTCATCTGGAACAACAAAAAACCCAGGATAGCCAAAACTATTCTCAACAATAAACGAACCTCTGGTGGAATCACAATCCGGGACCTTAAGCTGTACTACAGAGCAATTGTGATAAAAACTGCTTGGCATTGGTACAGTGACAGGCAGGTAGATCAATGGAACAGAATTGAAGACCCAGAAATGAACCCATGCGCCTATGGTCACTTGCTCTTTGACAAAGGTGCTGAAACCATACACTGGAAAAAAGACAGCATTTTCAACAGATGGTGCTGGCTCAACTGGCAGTTAGCATGCAGAAAAATGGAAATTGAACCATTCCTTTCTCCTTGTACAAATCTCAAGTCCAAGTGGATCAGGGACCTCCACATCAAACCAGATACACTGAAACTAACAGAAAAGAAGTGGGGAAGAACCTTGAACACATTGGCACAGGGGAAATTTTCCTGAACAGAATGCTAAGATCAAAAATTGACAAATGGGACCTCATAAAGTTGCAAAGCTTCTGTAAAGCAAAACACACTGTCAATAGGACAAAACAACAACCAACAAATTGGGAAAAGATCTTTACCAATCCTATATCTGATAAAGGGCTAATATCCAATGTATACAAAGAACTCAAGAAGTCATACTCCAGAGAACCAAATAACCCTATTAAAAAAAAATGGGGTAGAGAGCTAAAAAAGGATTCTCAACTGATGAATACTGAATGGCTGAGAAGCACCTAAAGAAATGTTCAACATCCTTAGTCATCAGGGAAATGCAAATCAAAACACCCCTGAGATTCCACCTCACACCAGTCAGAATGGCTAGGATAAAAACTCAGGTGATAGCAGATGCTGGCGAGGTTATGGAGAAAGAGGAACACTCCTTCATTGCTGATGGAATTGCAAGCTGGTACAACCACTCTGAAAATCAGTTTGGCGGTTCTTCTGTTAATTGGACATAGTTCTACTGGAGGACCCAGCTAAACCACTCCTGGGCATATATCCAGAAGATGCTCCAACATGTAATAAGGGCACATGCTCCATCATGTTCATAGCAGCCTTATTTATAATAGCCAGAAACTGGAAACAACCCAGATGTCCCTCAACAGAGGAATGGATACAGAAATTGTGATACATCTACACAATGGAGTACTACTCAGCTATTAAAAACAATGAATTTATGAAATTCTTAGGGAAATAGATGGATCTGGAGAATATATATCATCCTGAGTGAGGTAACCTAATCACAAAAGAACACACATGGTATGCACTCTCTGATAAATGGTTATTAGCCCAGAAGTTCAGAATACAGGAAGAACAACCTACAAACCACAAGAACCTCAAGAAGAAGGAAGACCAAAATGTGGACATTTCATTCCTTCTTAAAAGGGGGAACAAAATACCCATGGAAGGATTTACAGAGGCTAACTATGGAGCAGAGACTGAAGGAAGAACAAGCCAGCCTGATATAGCTGTCTTCTGAGAGGCTCTGACAATACCTGACTAATACAGAAGTAGAGGTTCACAGCCATCCATTGAACTGAGTACAGGGTCCCCAATGAAGGAGCTAGAGAAAGGACCAAAGGAACTGAAGGGTTTACAACCTCTTAGGATGAAAATGGCAGCATGTGTATAGTAGAGGATGGCAAAGTCAATCATCAATGGGAGGAGAGGCCCTTGGCCCTGTGAAGGTTCTGTGACCCAGTGTAGGGGAATGCCAGGGCCAATAAGTGGGAGAGGGTGGGTAGCAAGAAGGGGGAGGGGGAAGCAACAGGGGTTTGTTCTTGTTGGTTTTTGTTTGTTTGTTTGTTTGTTTGTTTGTTTTTCTTGGAGGGGAAACTGGGAATGGAGAAATCATATGACATGTAAATAAAGAAAATATGTAATTAAAAAAAAGAAAGCTAGGAATCAAAGAACCTAGGTTAGACATTAGAAGTCCTGGCATTTTACTGGAGAATATGAAAACAATATGAATAGAACTTTGTCCTAGAATTTGATACACTTCTCTGTACCGCCCAACCCAAGAAGTTGAAGTCCTCTGAGGGTGGAGTGAGGATGACTATAGGAAAAGCAGAAAGAAGATGTAAGAGACAGATATGGGAGGGTTGCAGATCAGTACCATGCCAGCAGTGAGTGTACTTTTCATACCCTTTTATAGTACATAGTAAACCATAGGAAGCAAAGCCACAAGCTAACAAACAATTGCTGAAATATTCACATAAGACATCTGTTCCCATCCAAAAGCGTCCCTGTTCCTTCAATCAAAGTCAACAGAATCTTCAGCCCCTGGCCTGGAGTGTCAAGTGTACCTTCTCTTATACCTCAGCAGGCAGGGAAATCTGCCAACAGACCCTGACTTGCCTTGACACTGCCTGGAAGGCAGACTCCTCTCCTCCTCTCCTCCTCTCCTCCTCTCCTCTTCCTCTCCTCCTCCTCTCCTCCTCTCCTCATCTCCTCCTCCTCTCCTCTCCTCCTCTCCTC
>NW_022196910.1:56416899-56432239 GCF_008632895.1 Mastomys coucha | reverse complement strand
TCTCTCTCTCTCTCTCTCTCTCTCTCTCTCTCTCTCTCTCTCTGCTTCAGAGAAATAGGCAAACTTTTGCTCTGCTTTTGGAAAGAGGCGAATGGCTCCCGATGACACTTCTCACACACAATGATGAAATGAATATAAAGAGTATATTGAAGAGACATAGGCAAACAGGAGGGGGATGGGATGGGGGGGTTGTGGAGGAGGTACCAGGAAGGGGGATATTATTTAAAATGTAAATGAATAAAATGATTGATAAAAAAAGAAAAGTTTTTGTTTTGCTTGTTATAATCACCTGTAAAAGATGAACTTTTCAGACTTCAAACTGTCCAGTACCTGAAACAGCAAAGCTTTCACAGGGAGACCAAGGCCTCTTCTCCCCATCTTAGCTAAACTGCAGCACAAGAAATATGATTGTTGACACTCAGACTAGAATCATTAATTTAAAAGTTTTATTTTATTCCCCTTGTATAACTGTGTATCAGAAATTCTTTGAAGTGTAAATATGAAATTATATAATTACTACTGTAAGAAATTATCAGTAAATCCTGTAGCCCTGAGAAAGCAGTGCTTCCCCCTCCACCATCTGCCTTCCCAGTGCAGACACAGGCAAAATAGCTTCAGAGGCTCAGAGAAAATTCAATCTGCTGTCCATGTGATTCATCTCTACATTGGCTGCTACATCCATCCTTCTCAGGCCCTGTCCTTTGCTGGAGCTGGTTTCCAGCATTCAGTTATAATTTTAAAATAAAAGTAAAGTCTGATGATCATGTGTCCACTCCAGGAGTTGGCAACAAATGTGTCCTTTGATCTTCAGTGCTGTGTTAGCCTGAATTCCTTGTAACTGTTGCATCTCCTTCCTCTGAGGACACTGCCCTCACTGTTACTTTTTTTTCTTTTCTTTTTGGGATTTCTGCCAAGTTCATTATACAGGAAATTCATTAGTGACTCTCAAAATTGGGTCAGCAAGGTCCCTTGTGGCTATTGTCCCTATTCAGCTTTGGTAAATAAAACAAATAATTACTCTATTAATATCCAAACCTTCTCACCAAGAGATGAGGATCAAAATATTTTCCTTTCAAAACAAGAGAAAGCTCTTAATGTCCAAAAAAAGAAAAAAGAAAGAAAGAATCCCATAGTATGTTCAAACTTGAAGCATTTTAAAGTAGGTTAAATCCCTAAGCTTGTCTGGTGCACCAAGTTAGGGGTGAGAATCTCAGCAACATAATCATTGAAGCATCCTAAGGTGAGTAGAGGTGCACGCGAACAAGCCAGAGGTTCAAACACAAGCCTTCCCTGGGAAGATCTGCCCCACGTCCTATGCATGGAATCTGTTGCTAGTATCCAGTGGAAGCTGTGATTGGCTCTCCAAATAGTGAGTACAACTTCCTAGTTGTACTTAACTATTCTTTATGAGAGATTAGGAAAAAATGTTTCAGAGATGCATATTTGATACATGCTTATCAATATTCATGTATGTATAATGTATTGCAAAAGAAGCCTAAATGGGAGTTGTCACTTTTGTAGAAACCGTAAAATTGGTAAACACCTTGTCAACACAGTGTAAGATGAGCGCTGTCTAGAGTGTTTCCTCAGTAACCTGGCATGAGCCCACTCTCACTGGGAAAACAGGGTCACTTGAAAACAATCTCTAAATACGTACGACTGGTTACCTAAAAGGTACACTGAATGGCTACTACAGTTAACATTTGTTTGAATCTTCCAAATACATAGAAAAATAGCTTGGCTCAGTTCCAATAATACTTTTTTCAAACTTTGTCTCTTATTTATTTCATAGAAGAGGGGAGTCTCCAGGAATGGAAGCAAAGATAAGTGTTTCAGAACAAGGGGTTCTAGTCCAAGTGGACAGAGCTAGGCATCTGCAGACTGAGCTAAATGCTGAAGAACAAGAATGAGGACTTGGCAGGAGGCAGGTGGGCTGCAGAGATAATCTTCCAGAACCTCCAGACTGTGTCTACTTTTCCCCAAAATCCTTGGGAAAGTCATGGAACACCAGAATCCGTGGAACTCCCCTCCTCCATGATGACCACTATAGATTTGTGGTTTTATTGGACACTAGATACCTTGCTCCCAATTCTAGAGGAAGGAAACTTGAAAGTTCTTTTTTTGTTTTGTTTTTGTTTTTGTCTGGTTGGTTGGTTAGTTTGAATTTGAGTTTTTTGCTTTTTGTTTTGTTCAGTTTTGTTTTGTTTTGTTTTGAGACAAGATCTTTCTATGTAGCCTTGGCTGTTCTGCAACTCACTGTATAAACCAGGCTGGCCTCAAACTCAGAGATTTACCAGTGTCTGCCTCCCAGGCGTTAGGATTAAGAGAATGCATCACTATGCCCAGGTGTTTAAAAAAAAAAAATTAAACAAACAAAAAAAAAAAAACTCTTCACATCACAGTCTACTTGAGGCCTTTAGTGAATGTTCTTTCTACTCATTTATATAAGTAAATCTCAGATCTTACACAGACTGGCTCAGAATTAAAAATATTTCACATTATAATATAATTAACTGATTGCTGAAAGAATGAGCATAGGACCTTACGCATGAATTTGTCACTAGAAGAATGATTGAAGAAGTATAAATTTTGTTGGGGAATTATGATCATCTGGCAGGTGTCAAACAGACATCAAATGTATTCGTGAGATATGTTAAAGTAAATAGCATGTGACAAGTTACATGCTCAATTGTAAAAGTTCTGTGTATGATACTTATATTTCTACATTATTTACAACATCTAGTTATATTTTTCAGGAAGAAAATGTAGATCAGATATAGAGTACTTTGTTACTTTATTTTACATTATTTTTCTATAACAACCCAAAATTTTCAATTTCAAAAATGATTAATATGGTCAAATAAATGGCAATTGTTATTCTTCCCAATGGCGTTAAAATACATAAAAACAAAATAGTTGACTATATTTTAAAATGTTGTTCTAGCAATCTGTAAGAGAAAACACTGAAGCATGCTCCTCCTCTGAGGACTCTATGTAACTGATGGATGTCAGTTACATCTTTTTATTAAACGATGTTAAAAGTTAGCATCTTTTAATATACAGAAAAGGCATTGCCTCTGTGTGTGTGTGTGTGTGTGTGTGTGTGTGTGTGTGTGTGTGTGTAGGCCAGATGACAATCTCAGGTGTCATTCCTACCATCTACCTTTTTTTGAGACAGAGTACCTACCTGGCCAGGCAAGTCTCAGTGAACTGCCTGCCTCTACCTCCCAGCATGCACCACCACACCTAGATTGTTGTTGTTGTTGTTGTTGTTGTTGTTGTTGTTGTTGTTGTTGGGATTGGGGTTGGGGTTGGGGGTTTATGTTGTTGTTATTGTTTGATTTTTTTGTTAATGGTGGTGGTTGGTTTTTTTGAGACAGAGTTTCTCTATATAGTCCTGACCTTCCTGAAACTCACTCTGAAGACCAGACTGGCCTTGAACTCAGAGATCCTCCTGCCTGAGTACTGGGATTAAAGATCTGTGCTACCACCACCCAGCTATAATTTTTCTAACATGGATTTTTAGGATTGAACACTGACTCAGGCTTGCCAGTACTTTACCAACTGACCTATATCTCCAACCCACTAACTTTTGAATCTGTGCTATAAAAGCTCTTCTGGTTCTTAATTATAGATTTCAAAAGTCACATTGGTTATATAGATCAGAGAATTATGAACATTAATTTTCTTACCAAAGAGATTGTTCCTAACATTACACTTCTGAAAATTAAATGATAAGATACAGGAAAATAATTAAAGAAATATCAACCATATGTTATAATAGCAGAGAAACCTATTGAAGAGACACTCTACCATGATAATAGAAACTCCATAATAAATCCCTAGAGCTGCCTATGAATATTTCTGGTGATATTTACCACAAGACCACCTCTCAAATACACCTTCATTTTCAATTTTGTATCATTACTAGCCTTTTATAGATAGATAGTGAACAGAAACTGTGACTAATTAACTTTGAAAGGCATACGAGTGCTACCACCAGATCCTTTACAACCATTCATAGCAATTACTTTAAGCTGTCCTTAGAAGGTCATATAATTCACAGCCATACAAAAGCATCATTTTAATATGCTCAACCTAGAGGAAATTAGGTAATATCATATTATTTGAGATCCCTTATGTATACTGTAATAAAGATTTCTCAAAACAAAATTTTTAAAAATATCTGTCACATCTTAAGAGTCATTTATGTACTACCAAAATTTGAAGCTAACTGTACAGAAAAAAATGGTTTCTCTTAGAATAATGTCATTTATGATTACTGTAAAGTAATTATATTCCTAGATTCTAATCTCCCCAAATTGTGCAGGGTCGAGTTTAGCACTTTGATGAAGCAATTGCTGTCTGTAAGTTGGCAAGAGTGGGATTCAAAGAAGGTAGGCAGATTTCTGAAGAGGTTGTTACTGTATCTTCATGTGATTCATTGATAGTATTCCCTGAGTGACTCTACTGTCTTTTGTACTCCCAGCTCCCATGAAAACCAGACCCTGGTTAAAGATGCTTCCCTGAGACAATAACACAAATGTGACAGTCTTGATTATGGTTGGAGTTGACTTTGTACTTATTAGTAATAAGGGATTTTGTTAATTAGTCATATTTATTTTACATTGGGGGAGGTACAAATGAGCTACAAGGACAATTTCCAGGAGTCAATTCTATCCTTGCATTATGTGATCCTAGGATCAAACTCAGGCTTAGTTACCAGTTGATCCATCTCCAGAAAGGAATATTTTCATCAGTCAGTGTTTTCAATTCACTCTTGCTTCTATTTCATTAGGGTCTCCAGGAAAAATCATTCACTGGTGTATAAGAAAAATAACAAGTCCTAAAGGTACTGACCAAAAAAAATAAATAAATAACTATTGAATGATGGTTATTATAACTAAGCTGTGATAGAGGAGAGTAAAACACTGCAAAGGAGCTATTGGCCCAAATCCAGTACTGCAAAGTTCACCTATTAATTTATGATATGTATGTGATGTTTGTGTGCATGTAATCATGTATGAGTGTGGGTGCTCATGTGTATGTATGCACATGCAAGTAAAGCCAAAGAGTGGAGTTAGGCATCTTCTCCAATCACTCTTCACTTTATTTTTTGAAACAGATTCTGGAAACCTAGTGTTCACTTGTTCACCAGCTCGCTGGCTGGCCAGTGAGCCTCAGGGGTCCTCTCGCCTCCATCTCTGGGATTACAGGTGTGGGACACAATACTCAGCTTTTTTATATGGGTCAACATGATTTCCAGAAATAAACAAAGCATAGGCCTAAAACCAAAGAGATATCATTACTCTTGAGTTAGAGTCAATGACCCTTAAAGAAAGATGTAGCAGCAAGGAGAAATGATTGTAGGAGACAGTGCTTCCAACATGTGTTTTTCTTAAAGCGATTACTTACTTAACACCTGGTATTGCATGTGCGTCCAATGCCTTGCTTTATTATAAGGAATACATGAGAAGACGAGAAGAAAACAGACTCTATGAAATGAAATGTTTGTATGTCGAATATGGTTGTACATAATCTAAATTTGAAGAGGGATTACTGCTAGATATACATATAGATTCTTCTTGAAAGAACTAAGATGTAATCCATGCTTTCCTAGCTTGCACAGGACTCTGGGTCAATTCCCAATACTACAAACAAAAGTCACAAGCTAAATTTCACCTAAAATCATAAGATTGCTGCATATAGCTACCACAAACCACACCAAGTATACATAAAATAAGCATATAAGTTTTATACATGGTGGGCTTGAAATTATAACTGGTAGCAGATTTTGGTGAACTTCTATAGAAAGTCAAAATCATTTGTTATATAGCTGCGTTTTGTTAAGGACAAAGATCCTAAGAAGATAAGAAGATTCTAGAGAACACTTATTTCAACTTCAAAACAGAAAACATGCACAAAGGTAAATTAAATCTTAGTGCTTATGGTATCATCAATAAAAACCCACTAAAAATTAGATAAAAAATTCAAAATACATTTGAATAACAGGACAGAGATTTAGAGAATCTTAAATTACTATATTGCAGCTATTAAATTGATCTGTAAAAAACATCACTTCAAAAGTTATAAAACAGGCTGGAAAGATGGCTCGGTGGTTAAGAGCACCAACTGTTCTTCCAGAGGTCCTGAGTTCAGTTCCCAGCAACCACATGGTAGCTCACAACCATCTCTAATGGGATTTGATGCCCTTTCCTGGTGTGTCTGAAGACAGCTACAGTGTTCTCATATACATATAATAAGTAAATCTTTAAAAAATACATAAAACATGGAAGCTTACAAGCTTGGGAGAATAGGAGAAATATTAATTACCAAGACAAGGAAGACATTTCATATGAACTAGTTGTTTGGATTTACTTCTCATGGGTAACAGCTGTAGAATTGTAGCCTCCATATATTCTGATAGAGTATCTATTTTTTTTTTCAAGGGACCTGATAAAAATCAGGAGTCAGCTATGAGGAACCATACAGTAACAACATTCATTCTCCTGGGACTAACAGAGGATCCACAAATTCAAAGCCTACTTTTGATTTTTCTGCTGCTTACCTACTTGCTGAATATAACTGGTAACTTGACAATTATCTTACTTACATTAATAGATCCTCACCTTAAAACCCCAATGTACTTTTTCTTGCAGAATTTTTCCTTCTTAGAAATCTTGTTCACATCAGCTTGTATTCCTAGATACTTGTATAACCTAGCAACAGGTGACAAGACCATTTCCTATGGTGCCTGTGCCAGCCAAGCATTTTTCACAGACCTTTTTGGAGTAACTGAATTTTTTCTCCTGGCCACCATGTCCTACGACCGCTATGTGGCCATCTGCAAACCTCTGCATTACACCACCATCATGAGCACTGCCTGTAGAAGACTCCTTCTTTGCTGTTGGATGGCTGGAATGATCATCATACTACCACCCTTTAGCCTGAGCCAAAATCTGCAATTCTGTGATTCTAACATCATTGATAGCTTTCTTTGTGATGTGTCTCCCTTCCTGAAGATTTCCTGCTCAGACACATTGGTCATTGAGCAGATGGTTATAGGCTGTGCCGTGTTGACCTTCATCACAACCCTTTTTTGTGTGGTTCTTTCTTATGTGTACATAATCGGGACCATTCTAAGATTCCCTTCTGCTCAGCAGAGGAAAAAGGCCTTTTCTACCTGTTCTTCCCACATGATTGTGGTTTCCATCACCTATGGCAGCTGCATCTTCATCTACGTCAAACCATCAGCAAAGGATTCAGTGGCTATCAACAAGGGGGTAATAGTACTAACTACCTCCATTGCACCCATGTTGAACCCATTCATTTACACCTTGAGGAACAAGCAAGTCAAACAGGCCTTCAATGATTCAATCAAAAAAATTGCCTTAGAATGCCGAAATGGATGATTCAAGATTTCATAAGATATTGGTGACCCAACCCTTCTCTAGCCATGAAAACACACTATATGGTACAATGAATACATGCTACTAATAAAAAGTATATGCCAAATAAATTTTTAACTCAGAATGTGAATATTAATAAAAATATTACATTTATAAGAAAAAAGCAGTAATATTTATTATCCTATCTATAACTACCTACAACTAAGTCATGACTTATTATATATACATTCATTATCTCATCCATGACCAAATGGATGATCAAAATAAAACACACACATAAAAAAAATCTTACACTCATGTAACAAGAATTCATAGAATAAATGTACAATTAAAATGTCAAACTACAACCCCATCACTGACAAAGTTTAAGTGAAAAGCAACAAAACAAGTTGCTTGTCCAAAATTAAGATACAGATAATTACTCAAAACACCCCCAAAAAGCATGCAGAAGCATCAGCAACTATTATGCATCAAATAACCAAAAACTATTTACAGTCAAACCAGTGGTATTTAAATACATGTATAAGGTAAGGACAACTAAAGTGGTTTTTTACCCAGATTGTCAGATTACTGAATAGAAATTATACTGATGTCCAAGAAAATGAAAGTGCATAGCTGAATGAAATAATAAAGATAATTCAGAATTTAAAAACCAAACTCAATAAGGAGACAGAAACATTGTAGATAACACAAGATAAAGTGAAAATAGATTGAAAAGCTCAATATCCCAGCTGAGAATTCAGGAAAAGCTTTAGAAACAATGAATGAAGTGGAAGACAAAATATAAGGGCTTGAAGAAAAAATAGAGCATCTATGCCAAATGATCAAAGAACATGACTTTTTATTAATAATTTTTTATTTACTATATATCCCAGTTGTAGCTTCCCCTACCTCTCACTTCCCTCCTTCCATGCCTCCTATCTTTCTCCTCAGGGAGAAGGGGAAGTATCCCCTGGATATCAATGCTCCTTGGCATATCAAGTTGCAGTAGGACTAGGTACCTCTTCTCCTATTGAGGTTGGACTTGAGCTTGTACAGTGTGATAGATATGGATCTATTTGCATTCTACTTCATGCAGACATCGAGTTAGACCAGTTGAAGATGCTTTCTTTTTTTTTTTTTTCCACTGTATAGTTTTGGCTTCTTTGTTAAAAATCAAGTGTCCATAGTACTACCAGAGGACCCAGCTATACCACTCCTAGGCATATACCCAGAAGATGCTCCAACATGTAATAAGGACACATGCTCCACTCTATGTTCATAGCAGCCTTATTTATAATAGTCAAAAACTGGAAACAACCCAGATGTCCCTCAACAGAGGAACAGATACAGAAATTGTGGTACATCTACACAATGGAGTACTGCTCAGCTACTAAAAACAACGAATTTATGAAATTCTTGGAGAAATGGATGCATCTGGAGAATATCATCCTGAGTGAGGTAACCCAATCACAAAAAAAAAAAAACACACATGGTATGCATTCTCTGATAAGTGGATATTAACCTAGAAGATCGGAATACACAAAGTACAAACCACTAACCATAAGTTGGATCTTGATCAGGAACTTCGACTTGGTCTCATCATTCCTCTCGCAGCCTGATTCCCCCATATTTTTTCCAGGCTTCTGCCTCTCCTTCAGGAAACCCAGTTTGCATGGCTACAGGCAGCTACAGATACCCAAACCACATGAAGACTCAACAAAAAAAGAGAATTTCAGACCAATTTTCATTATAAACACTAATGCAAAAATAATAAAATAATTAAAAACCAAATTCAAAAACACCTTTAAAACATCATCTATTGTGATCAAGTAGTCTTTATCCCAGGGATTTAGGGATGGATGGTTCAATATACAAAAATCGGTCCAGGTATTACACTGTATAAAGAAACTGAAAAAAAAAATCCACATGATCATCTCATTAGATGCTGAAAATCCTTTGACAGAATTCAACACTCCTTTATGATAAAAGTCCTGGACAGATCAGGGATACAAGCACACATGTAAACACAACAAGCCTATAGACAACATCAAATTAAATGGAAAGAAACTTAAAGGAATTCCACTCAAATTAGGGACGGGAGAAGGCTGTCCTTTCTTTCTTTTCTTTTTTTTGTTTTTAAAGATTTATTTATTATTATGCATAAGTACACTGTAGCTGTCTTCAGATGTTCCACAAGAGGGCGTCAGATCTCATTACAGGTGGTTGGGAGCCACCATGTGGTTGCTGGGATTTGAACTCCAGACCTTTGGAAGAGCAATCAGTGCTCTTACCAGCTGAGCCATCTCACCAGCCCCTGTCCTTTCTTTCTGTATCTATTCAATATAGTTCTTGAAGTTTTCACTAGAACAATAAGACAACTAAAGAAGATCAAGGTGATACAAATTGGAAAGGAAGGTGTCAAAGTATTGCTATTTGCAGAGAGTATGATAGTATACATAATTGATCCCAAAAATTCTACCAGAGAACTCCTATAGCTGATAAACACCTTCAGGAAAGTACCTAGAATACAAAATTAACTCAAAACAAAATCAGTAGCATTCCTTTATACAATAGATAAACGGGCTGAGAACGAAATCAGGAACAGCATGCTTCACAACAGCCACAAATAATATGAAATATTTTGGTTCGCTTTAACTAAGCAAGTGAAAGACCTGTATGACAAGAACTTCACGTCTCAGAAGAAAGAAACTGAAGAAGATATCAGAAGTTGGAAAAGATCTACAAGTTCATGGATTGGTAAAATTAACAAAGTAAAAAATGGGCATCTTGCCAAAATAATCTACAGATTCAGTGAAATTACCATCAAAATTCCAACACAATTCTTTATAGACCTTGAAAGAGCCATATTCAACTTTATATGGAAAAACAAACAAACAAACAAACAGACAACCAACCCAGGATAGCTAAAACAACCCTGTGAAATAAAAGAGCTTCTGGAGATATCGCCATCCCTGATTCAAGCTGGAGATATCGCCATCCCTGATTCAAGCTGGAGATATCGCCATCCCTGATTCAAGCTGGAGATATCGCCATCCCTGATTCAAGCTGTACCAACAGTAATCAAAACTGCATGGCATTGGCATTAAAAACAAAAATGCTGATCTAGAATGGAATTGAATTGAATGCTCAGAAGTAAATTCATACAGGTATGGACACTTGATTTTTTTTTATTTTTTATTAGATATTTTCTTTATTTACATGTCATACGATATCTCCTTTCCCAGTTTCCCAGTTTCCCCTCCAAAAAATAAAATAAAATTAAAATAAAAATAAAAAACAAAAACAAAAACAAACCCCTGTTCCCTCCCCCCTCCCCCTGCTCACCACCCCACGCTCTCCTGCTTACTGGCCCTGTCATTCTCCTACACTGGGGCATAGAACCTTCACAGGGCCAAGGGCCTCTCCTCCCATTGATGACCAACTAGGCCATCCTCTGCTATACATATGCTGCTGGAGCCATGAGTCCCACCATGTGTAGTCTTTGGTTGGTGGTTTAGTCCCTGGGAGCTCTGAGGGTACTAGTTAGTTCATATTGTTGTTCATCCTAAGGGGCTGCAAACCCTTCAACTCCTTGGGCCCTTTCTCTAGCTCCTTCCTTGGGGACCCTGTACTCAGTTCAATGGATGGTTGTGAGCCTCTATATCTGTATTAGTCAGGTACTGTCAGAGCCTCTCAGGAGACAGCTATCAGGCTCCTGTCAGCCAGCACTTGCTGGCATCCACAATAGTGTCTAGATTTGATGATTGAATATGGGAAGGATTCCCAGGTGGAACAGTCTCTGGATTGTCCTTCTTTCAGTCTCTGCTCCATAGTAAGTCTCTGCAACTCCTTCCATTTGTTCCCCCTTTTAAGAAGGAATGAAATGTCCACATTTTGGTCCACATTTTGGCCAGGTGGTGGTGGTGGCAGCGCACGCCTTTAATCCCAGCACTTGGGAGACAGAGGCAGGCGGATTTCTGAGTTCAAGGCCAGCCTAGTCTACAGGGTGAGTTCCAGGACAGCCAGACTACATAGCGAAACCCTGTCTTGAAAAACAAAAAAAATAAAAATAAAAATAAAAAAATTAAAAAAAGAAGAAGAAGAAGGAATGAAGTATCCACATTTTAGTCTTCCTTTTTCTTGAGTTTCTTGTGGTTTGTGGATTGTACTTTGTGTATTCTGAACTTCTGGGCTAATATTCACTTATCAGAGAGTGCATATCATGTGTGTTCTTTTGTGATTGGGTTACCTCACTCAGGATGATATTCTCCCGATCCATCCATTTCCCTAAGAATTTCATAAATCATTGTTTTTAGTAGCTGAGCAGTACTCCATTGTGTAGATGTACCACATTTTCTCTATCCATTACTCTGTTGAGGGACATCTGGGTTGTTTTCAGTTTTTGGCTATTATAAATAAGGCTATTATAAACAAAGCTCTTTTGTTCTGCCACTTCTCTAGTTCCTGCTAGGAGCCACCACCTACTGAGCTGCTGAGCAATCCTGCCTGGTGAGTTTCTGCTAGGGACAAGATGCTAATGGCCCAACAAGATTCTGGCATTGAGAGAGTTGCTTTCATTTTCTGAAATGTATTTATATATCTGATGTTCCTAAGTGTGTTAGTCAGGGTTAAACCATCTTCCTGGATAACCTCTCCATTGGTAAGAGTTGGGTGTTGAAGTCCCTCAGTGGTAATGTGTGTGGATGATTGTGTGATGTAAGCTAAAGATGGAAATAGAAAAAATAAAAAATCACAAAGGGAGACAACCCTGGAGACAGAAAAGCAAGGAAAGAAGTCAGGAGCCATAGATACAAGCATCACCAACAGAATACAAGAGATAGAACAGAGAATCTCAGAGACAGAAGATACCATAGAAAACATTGACACAACAATAAAAAAAATGCAAAATGCAAAAAGATCCTAACCCAAAAATCCAAAAAATCCAAAACACAATGAGAAGACCAAACCTAAGGATAATAGGTAGAGAAGAGAGTGAAGACCTCCAACTTAAAGGGCCAGTAATTATCTTCAACAAAATTATAAAAGAAAACTTCCCTAACCAAAAGAAAGAGATGTCCATGAACATACAAGAAGCCTAAAGAACTCCAAAACCAGTTTGGACCAAAAAATAAATTCCTCCCATCATTTAATAATCAAAACACCAAGTGCACAAAACAAAGAAAGAATGTTAAAAGCAGTAAGGAAAAAGGCCAAGTAACATATAAAGGCAGGCTTATCAGAATTACAACAGACTTCTTGCCAGAGACTATGAAAGCTAAAAGATCCTGGGCAGATGTCATACATAAGCTAAGAGAACACAAATGCCAGCCCAGACTACTATACCCAACAAAACTCTCAATTACTATAGGGAGAAACAAAGTATTCCATGACAAAACCAAATTTCCACAATATCTTTCCATAAATCCATCCCTTCAAAAGATAATAAATGGAAGCCAAGGAGGCAAACTACACCCTAGAAAAAGCAAGAAAGTAATCTTTCAACAAAACTAAAAGATGATAGCCACATGAACAGAATTACAACTCTAACAACAAAAATAACAGGAAACAACAATTACTTTTCCTTAATAGCTCTTAATATCAATGGGCTCAATTCCCCACTAAAAATACATAGACTAACACACTGGTTACATAAATAGGACCCAACATTTTGCTGCATGCAGGGAACCCATCTCAGTGATAAAGACAGACACTATCTCAGAGGAAAAAGGCTGGGAAACAATATTCCAAGCAAATGGTCCCAAGAAACAAGCTGGAGTAGTCATTCTAATATCGGATAAAATTGACTTTCATCCTAAAGTTATCAAAAAAGATAAGGAGGGACATTTAATGCTCATCAAAGGTAAAAACTACCAAGATGAACTCTCAATTCTGAACATCTATGCTCCAAATGAAAGGACATACACATTCATAAAAGCAACTTTACTATATCTCAAGACACACATTGCACTGCACACAAGAATAGTGGGGGACTTCAACACCCTACTCTCATCAATGGACAGATCATGGAAACAGAAACTAAACAGAGACATAGTGAAACTAACAGAAGTTATGAAACAAATGGATTTAACAGATATCAATAGAACATTTTATCCTAAAACAAAAGGCTATACCTTCTTCTCAGCACCTCATGGTACCTTCTCCAAAACTGACCAAGTAATCAGTCACAAAAAAAATGCCTCAACAGATACAAGAAGATTGAAATAATTAAATGCATCCAATCAGATCAACACAAACTAAGGCTGGTTCTCAATATCAACATAAACAACAGAAAGCCCACATACACATGGAAGCTGAATAACACTCTGCTCGATAACTTGGTCAAGGAAGAAAGAAAGAAAGAAATTAAGGACTTTTTAGTGTTTAATGAAAATGAAGCCACAATATACCCAATCTTATGAAGCACAATGAAAGCAGTCCGAAGAGGAAAACTCATAGCTTTAAGTGCCTCCAAAAAGAAACTGGAGAAAGCACACACCAGCAATTTGGCAGGGCACCTGAAAGCTCTAGAACAAAAAGAAGCAATTTCACCCAAGAGGAATAGACTGCAGGAAACAATCAAACTTAGGGCTGAAATCAAACAAGTGGAAACAAAAAGAACTATACAAAGAATCAACCAAACCAGGAGCTAGTTCTTTGAGAAAATCAACAAAATAGAGAAACCCTTAATCAGACTAACTAGAGGGCACAGAGACAGTATCCTAATTAACAAGATCAGAAATGAAAAGGGAGACATAACAACAGAATCTGAGGAAATCAAAAAAATCATCAGATCCTACTACAAAACCTATACTCAAAAAACTGGAAAACCTAGATGAAAGGACAATTTCTTAGACAGATAAGAGGTACCAAATTAAATCAAGTTCAGATAAACGATCTAAACAGTCCCATATCTGGTAATGAAACAGAAACAGTCATTAATATTCTCCCAACCCAAAAAAACTCAGGACAAGGGTTAGTGCAGAATTCTATCAGACCTTCAAAGAAGATCTAATACCAATACTCCTCAATATTCCACAAAATAGAAACAGAAGGTACTCTACCCAGTCATTCTATGAAGCCACAATTACTCTGATACCTAAACCACACAAAGACCCAACAAAGAAAGAGAACTTCAGACCAATTTCCATTATGAATATCGATGCAAAAATACCCAATAAAATTCTCACAGACAGAATCCAAGAACACATCAAAACAATCATCCATCATGATCAAGTAGGCTTCATCCCAGGGATGCAGGGATGGTTCAACATATGGAAATCCATCAATGTAATCCATTATACAAACAAACTCAAAGAAAAAACCACATATTCATTTCATTAGATGCTGAGAAAGCATTTGACAAAATCCAACACCCCTTCATGATAAAAGTCCTGGAAAGATCAGAAATTCAAGGCTCATACCTAAACATAGTAAAAGCAATATATAGAAAACCAGTAGCCAACAACAAACTAAATGGAGAAAAATTTGAAGCAACCCCACTAAAATCAGGGACTAGATAAGGCTGCCCACTCTCTCCCTACCTATTCAGTATAGTACCTGAAATCCTAGCCAGAGCAATTAGACAACAAAAGGAGATCAAAAGGATAAAAATTGAAAAGGAAGAAGTCCAGCAAAGTAGCTGGATATAAAATTAACTCAAGCAAATCAGAGGCCTTCCTCTACACAAAAGATAGACAGGTGGAGAAAGAAATTAGGGAAACAACACCCTTCACAATTGTTACAAAAAACATAAAATATCGTGGTATAACTCTAAGCAAGTAAAAGATCTGTTTGACAAGAACTTCAAGTCTCTTAAGAAGGAAATTGACGGCGCGGGGGACGCTAGTGGCCAAGATGGCGGCAGAGCTGGTGGAGGCCAAAAACATGGTGATGAGCTTCCGAGTGTCAGACCTGCAGATGCTGCTGGGCTTTGTAGGCCGTAGCAAGAG
>NW_022196910.1:56396235-56396726 GCF_008632895.1 Mastomys coucha | reverse complement strand
CAATGGAACAGAATTGAAGACCCAGAAATGAACCCACACACCTATGGTCACTTGATCTTTGACAAAGGTACTAAAACCATACACTGGAAAAAAGACAGCATTTTCAACAAATAGTGCTGGCTCAACTGGCAGTTGAAAACGTAGAAAAATGCAAATCGATCGATTCCTATCTCCTTGTACAAAGCTCAAGTCCAAGTGGATCAGGGACCTCCACATCAAACCAGATACACTGAAACTAATAGAAAAGCAAGTGGGGAAGAACCTTGAACACATAGGCACAGGGGGAAATTTCCTGAACAGAACGCTAAGATCAAGAATTGACAAATGGGACCTCATAAAGTTGCAAAGCTTCTGTAAGGCAAAAGACACTGTCAATAGGACAAAATGGCAACCAACAACTTGGGAAAAGATCTTTACCAATCTTATATCTGATAGAGGGCTAATATACAATGTATACAAAGAACTCAAGAAGTTAGACTCCAGAGAACCAA
>NW_022196910.1:56388989-56394959 GCF_008632895.1 Mastomys coucha | reverse complement strand
AAAAAAAAAAAAAAAACTCAGGTGACAGCAGATGCTGGAGAGGTTGTGGAGAAAGGAACACTCCTTCATTGCTGGTGAGATTGCAAGCTGGTACAATCACTCTGGAAATCAGTTTGGCGGTTCCTCCGGAAATTGGACCTAGTTCTACCAGAGGACCCAGCTATACCACTCCTGGGCATATACCCAGAAGATGCTCCAACATGTAATAAGGACACATGCTCCACCATGTTCATAGCAGCCTTCTTTATAATAGCCAGAAGCTAGAAAGAACCCAGATGTCCCTCAACAGAGGAATGGATACAGAAAATATGGTGCATTTACACAATAAAGTACTACTCAGCTATTAAAAACAATGAATTTATGAAATTCTTAGGGAAATGGATGGATCTGGAGAATATCATCCTGAGTGAGGTAACCCAATCACAAAAGAACACACATGGAATGCACTCAGTGATAAGTGAATATTAGCCCAGAAGCTCAGAATATGCAAAATACAATCCATAAACCACATGAAACTCAAGAAGAAGGAAGACCAAAGTGTGGATACTTCGATCCTTCTTAGAAGGAGGAACAAAATATCCACAGAAGGAGTTTCAGAGACAAAGTATGGAACAAAGACTGAAGGAATGAGTAACCAGAGACTGCCCCACCTGGGGATCCATTCCCATAAACAATCACCAAACACAGACACTATTGTGGATGCCAACAAGTGCTTGTTGACAGGAGCCTGGTATAGATGTCTCCTGGGACGCTCTGCCAGTGCCTGACAAGTTCAGAAGTGGATGCTCACAGCCATCCATTGGACTGAGCATAAGATCCCCAATGGAAGAGTTAGAGAAAGGACCCAAGGAGCTGAAGGGATTTGCAGCCCCATAGGAGGAACAACAATATGAACTAACCAGTACCCCCGAGCTCCCAGAGACTAAACCACCAGCCAAAGAGCACACCTGGTGGGACTCATCGCTCCAGCTGCAATGTAGCAGAGGATGGGCTAGTTGGTCATCAATGGGAGGAGAGGCCCTTGGTCCTGTGAAGGATCTATGTGCCCCAGTGTAGGGGAATGCCAGGGCCAGGAAGCAGGAGAGGGTGGGTTGGTGAGCAGGGGGAGGAAGGTGAATAATGGGGTTTTGGGGAAACCAGGAAAGGGGAGAACATTTGAAATGTAAATAAAGAAAATAACTAATAAAAAATGTTTTTAAATGTTAACAAATTCAGATATATTGAAATTACGTATCTTCTCTCATCATAATACAGTAAAACTTAAATCAATAAGAAAAAATATCAAGGACAGTGGCATAGAACTAATCTTTAACAAGATTATAGGAAAAAAACTTCCTCAAGCTAAAAGATATATCCATATACATAAGGGAAAAAACACAGAGAGAGAGAGACAGAGACAGACAAAAAGAGAGAGAGACAGACAGAGAGAGAGAGAGAGAGAGAGAGAGAGAGAGAGAATTTCATCTAGAAAAAAGCAAAATTCCCTAGAAACTCACTAGAGAATGTCATAGATAAAATACTAAATACACAGAACAAATAAAAATATTGAAGGCAACAAGAGGAAAAACACAAGTCCCATGGAAAGGAAAAGTCTTCAGAAAAACTGCTGATTTCTCAGTGGAAACTGAAAGCCAGAAGAGCCTGGAGCAGTGCGCTCCATGTTCAGGTCAGACCATGGCTACCGACCTAGGCTTCTGCACCCAGGAAAATTATTAGCCACCGTTGAAAAAAATTAAAAGAAAAACTTTCTATGATACAAACAGACTAAAGAAATCCACACAATGTTGAAGAACATTCAGCATGCCATAATACTGGAAGCAGTACTCGGAACTGAAAATAAAAGGAAATATAGCCAACATAGTGCAGGGGAAGAAACAAATAAAGCTATAAATAATTAAATGCAAAACAAACAATAGCTCACCAAAAATGGCAGCAATAACACACATCTTTCACAACTAACTTTACATACTCATGACCTCAGCCCACCAATCAAAAGACATAGATTAACTGAATTGATTATGAGGAAAAAAATACCTATCTTTCTGTTGTCTACAAGAAACTCATGTTAACATGAAAAATGGGCACAGTGTTACAGTGCAAGGATGGATGCAAAGCATATACCAAGCAAGTGGAAGCAAACAAGAATTCAAGTGGGATCAGGAAGCAAGTAAGAACTGCCATCCTAATTTCTAACAAAATAGACTTCAAACTAAAAATAATCAGTAAAGACAAAGAAGGGCATTTTTTCTAATCAAGGAACCAATTAATCAAGAAAATATCACAGGATATAACATGCACCAAGCCGGGCGGTGGTGGTACATGCCTTTAATCCCAGCACTTGGGCGGCAGAGGCAGGAATATTTCTGAGTTCAAGGTCATACTGGTCTACAGAGTGAGTTTCGGGACAGCCAGGGCTACACAGAGAAGAAACCCTGTCTTGAAAAAAAAAATGCACCAAACTCTGGTCCACTCAGTTCATTAAAAGTATACTAATGGGATTAAAGATACATGTTAACACAAACCCATTAATAGTAGATGACTTCAACACCCCACTTTTTCAAATGGATAGGTCATCTAGACAAAAAACATACAAACAGATCTCAGAATTAAATGACATCTTATATCAAATGTACCTAACATGTATCTACAAAATATTTCACCCAAACACCAAAGAATATACATTCTACTCAGCAGCATATGGAAGCTTCTCTAAAATAGATCACATAAACATTAACAAATAAAGAAAAATTGACATACTTCTACATATCCTATTGATCATAATGCAATAAGACTTAAATTGACAGCAAACAAAATCTTAATAATTTGATTTGCATTTCCTCAATGACTAAGGATGCTGAACATTTTCTTTTATTAATTATTTTATTTACATCCCAAATGTTGCCCCTTCCAGGTGCCCCCTTCCCAGAGTTCTTGCACCATCCCACATCCCACATTCCCTTTGCCTCTGAGAGGGTGCCACCCCCTGTTAGTCCCCCATCTTAGGGCATCAAGTCTCTACAAGATTAGAAGCATCCTTTCCCACTGAGGCCAGACAGGGTGACTCTCTGCTAAATGTGCCAGGGTCTTCAGTCCAGCCTGTGTATGCTCTTCAGTTGGTGACTTTATCTCTGGCAGCTCCCAGGGGTCAGGTTAGTTGACACTTGATCTTTCTATGGGGTTGTCATCCCCTTCATTCCTTCAATCCTTCCCTGAACTCTTCTGTTGGAGTCCTCGACCTATGTCTAATGCTTGGCTGTGAGTATCTGCATCAGTCCCAGTCAGCTGCTGGTAGAGCCACTCAGAGGACAGCCATGCTAGGCTCTTGTTTGCAAGCACAGCATAGCAAGGGATGCTGAACATTTCTATAAGTGCTTCTCAGTAATTTGAGTTTTCACTTTTTGAGAATTCTATGTTTAGATCTGTATCCCATTTTTAATTTGGTTATTTACCAATTTTTTTAGTTCTTTGTATAATTTGAGTATTAGCCCTATATCAGATATGTAGTTGGCAAAATCTTTTCCCATACTGTATCCTGCCACTTTGTCTAAATGATAGTGTCCTTTGCATACAGAAGCTTTCAGTCCCATGAGGTCCCATTTATTAATTGTTGTTCTTAATGCCTGTGCTATTGCTCTCATATTCAAAGAAGTCCTTTCCCGTGCCAATGAGTTCAAGGAAATTCCACGATTTGTCTTCTGTCAGACTCTACCTTAATAGTTCATCTTTTATCAGTCAGATGGCCAAGATCAATAAAGTAAATGACAGCTCTTGCTGGCAAGAATGTGAGCAAGGAGCTGCCAGTAGGAACTCTCCCCGTAGGCTCCCGTGTTGGAACGTTTGCTGGTGCTATTTGAGGAGATTATGAAATGTTTATGTCATGGAGTCTTGCTAGAAATACAAAGGTCACTGGAGGTCCAGTTCTAAGAGTTTACTATATCACACTACTTCCAATTCATGCTCTCTGTCTCAGGTTTGTGGCTAAAGATGGAATCTCTCTGCTTCCTGCTCCAGACTCTGCTTCTGAAACCAGAAGTCAAAGTAAACTTTCTTTTATAAGACACTTTTTGTCATGGTGAGATTTTTTTTCACATTTGCAAGATTTTATTGTTCTCAAAACAATGCCAATATAATTTATTCAAGTAATTTGGGAAAGAAATCTCAATTTATTTGTATTAGAAACAGAATTTGATGAGTGTACACATAAACCCACAAACACTTATGTAAGAAAAGAGATTATAGCAACTCTGAAAAATGCAAATAAGATCAGCAGCATAGAAATGTCAAAATTATGGCAGAAGATGAAGGTACATTCTTGACTAAATGGCCATCGTAGGCAGAATTCCTTCCCCACTGGCCAATCTTGGTGTGATTTTTTTCCTTAAGACTTCTTTCTTTTCTTTTTCTTTTTCTTTTTTTTTTTTTGAACATTCATTGCTTTTTTATCTTGATTTTTTTAATTTTTATTGCATTATGAGAAAAGTTACATGATTTCAATTTGTCTAAATTTGTTCACGTTTAAAAACATATTTTAATTAAATAGAATTAAATCACATTCTTGTTTCCCTTCTGTATACCAACTCCTTGCATAGACCCCCCTACAATATCCTTTTTGTCATATTCCTTAAAATTTAAAAAATATTATAACAATAAAAATATATATTATGAAAGTTGTTTGAAATAAAAAAAGAATCAATTTAACAGTCTTATTTAGACACTCATCTACAGCAATAGTGAAAATACATTTTTCTCAATATAAATTTTAAATAACTCCAAACATGTTAACTGTATATTTCAAAATAATACATCTCTACTAGTATTTTCTTAAGTCAACATAAATATATAAGGTCTTTTTGTTTGTTTGTTTTGTATTTAGTAGAGTTTAAAATCTTGGCTCTTACTTTGGTACAAGCCCAAAATAAGAACAATTTTTAGACATTGGATTTCATTGTAATAAGGCTGTACTTCAATGACCTTCACATCAACAAAGGATTTTACATCCATCGTAACTAACCTGAGAGTTGATAGTTCTGCTGCACCAAGAAATGAATTGTAGGCTCGATTTTTGGATACAGACTTCCTGCTATGGGCAAAGCTATTTGACTTGAGTGAGTGACTTTATTCTCAGACCACAGAGAACAGGTTACATTCATTTAAGAAATGGTGTATGCATTAAGATGGTCTATCCATAAAGTCATTCACCAACTGTTTCAATGAACAATGGTTCTGCTTGGAGGGTGGCACAGACATTAGGTGAGGGTAAGAATTTGGTTCATTAGCTGTGATAATTTGGAAAAGCATTCATCTCAGAGAAAGAGTAACTTATAATGTCCTCTTCTTCAAACTTGATGCAAGGGTTACAAATGTCAAGCAAAGCATTCAGTCTCACTCTTTGTGGTTCTCTTACAAGCAACCTCCCTAGTTAATTGTCTGTTTCTTTTGGGTATATAAATACTTTTGAAATATATAAGCTATTCTGAAAAGCATAGTATAGTGTAAAAGCATGAAATAAACAATACTACTAATAGAGAGGCTGAGATAGGAGAAGCAAAATTTCAAGACCCATATGTTGTACACAGCCAGACACTGTCACAAACAAGCTGAAAGTGTATATATTGTACAATGTTGGACCTATTTCTCCAATTACCAAATTAGAGAGACCATTGGATGACAATCAACAAATTTCTAACTCCTCATATTATTGGATTTCAATCAATTAAGATATGTTGATAATATTAATTTTCATATTAAGATATTAAGAAAAAGGAATTGTCACTTCCTGTTGTTTTTATTGTAAGAGGTGGAATTAGGCTTGTGTGGATTTTTTGAAAGGTTACTTTCTTGCTTCTTCTAGGGTGTAGTTTTGCTCGTTATGGTGATGTTTTCCATCTATTATCCTTTGTAAAGCTGGATTTGTGGAAAGATATTGTATAAATTTTGTTTTGTCATGGAATATCTTGTTTTCTCCATCTA
>NW_022196910.1:56359528-56388243 GCF_008632895.1 Mastomys coucha | reverse complement strand
GGAGAATTGGGTTCTGATGATGCCAAGTGACCTTGGTTTGTGTTGTTTATTTTCTTACACTTGCCCTCCCACCCCCGACATCTGGTTATCTCTAGTGCTACCTGCTCTTGCTAAATCTGACTGGAGGCTGTCCTTCCTGTGATCCTGGCTGTGTCAGAACTCCTCAGAGTCAAGCTGTCTCTGTGATTCTGGGATTCTGGGATCCTGTGATCCTGGGCTTGTTAGAGCACCTGGGAGTGGGGCTTCCTCTGGGTGTTGTGGGACTGGCTGCGGAGCTTGTGCCCAAGGTCTGCTGAGGACACCAGCCCAGAGAGACCTGAAGGAACCAGAGCCACTGGGCTGGTAGAGTTCCTGTGTGCCTGGTCCCACTACTCCCAGTTACTCCCAGTGTTGAGACAGATGTTGGGTCCTCCTCACCTCTGATCCTGGGTGTGTCAGAGTGCCTGGGAGTGGAGCTTCCTCTAGGTGTTGAGGGACTGGCTGCGGAGCTTGCGCCCAAGGTCTGCCTCCTTAAGACTTTCAACCTTTGCCTCATGTTAAGGTATAATAGACAGATGGTAGATGATTGGTAGGTAGATAGATGATAGATAAATGATAGAAATATAGATAGATAGATAGATAGATAGATAGATAGATAGATAGATAGATAGATAGATAGATGATAGATAGATTTTAGGCTTAGATTTTTCAAAGCCTACTTTATTTAGTAGGCTAGTTTAATGTTTCAACCTCCCTTCTAGCCCACTGACCAAAGGTAGGGGAGAAATATGGTTAATAGAAAAAGGGGAGTTGTGAACCTGTTTAGAAGTAGTTCTCTGGGGACATTCCACTCTTCATTATCAGGATATCAGCAGTCCAGTCCAGTAGCAAACACCAAACATGGAATCAATATCAAAACAGCTTGATCCAGCAGGAACTGTAAGGCTCCACTGAATCAGCATGAGTCAGAGGAAGCAGAAAGAAGCAACCAGAATACCACAAGAAGTTCTTTGGCACATTTCTCTGCACAAAGTCATGACAAGCGAAGACTAATGAAGCATTGCCCAGCCAGCAAAGACCAGCAAAGCAGTTTAAGGCATAGCAATCCAAGAGCATCCTCTCACTATTTATTGGCTTCTGTTTATACTCTTTCCAAACATCATGTGCCCTCTCAAGCATCTGCTGCAGAAAAACATTCTCTCACAAGACAGCTTCCATAAAAACATCACATAACACAACTCCCAAGAAACCAGAAATTACTACTTTAATAGATGATTGATAGGTCAATTGATTGAGATAGATGATAGATGAATGATAATGATAGGTAGGTGATAGGTAGAGATAGATGATAGTAGATAGATGATAGATGATAAACATAGATGATAGCTGATAATGACAGATGATAGATAGATAGATAGATAGATAGATAGATAGATAGATAGATAGATAGATAGAAATGATGGTGATGATAGATAAATTTAGATATATATATATATACACACACTTATATAGATGTGCATATTAATATAAATTAGGCCTATCCTCATCTAGCTTCCAAATGAATGAGACTCAAACTCTGATTTATTTATTAGGCTCTACACAATTATTGGGTGATTACATCTAATCTAATTCTCTAGTGATAGACTAGCTACTTCTCCAACTGTATTCCTCAATTACTTGCAGTTTGAATCTTCCTTAGTTATTTCTTTTCCAGCAGTCTTCCTGGATTCTGTTCCAGCAGTCTGGTGTTCTTGTGAGGTATTTCATTCTAGCACGTGCTACTGGTCCATCATGGCCAATGGAGACTTTCTGTTCTCTCCATCCTCTCCTCCTCCATGCTTCCTCTCTTTCTCTCTCCTTTCTCTTTCTCCTCCCACGGTCTCCACCTGTGACCTGCCCCTAGCCCAATAACGAAAACTCTACCTCCTAATAATTGGCTGCTGCCAGTTTTATTTAACCAACAGCTTCAAATTGGGGAGTAAGGTTTGCACAACAAAAGCTGGTGTGCATAATAATTTGCTCATCTTGAGGCAACCAGATGTTGGGATACTGAATTTAGTCTAGGAATACAAGTAGCACCAGACCAACTCCCAACATAGATGATAAATAGATAGATAATAGGAATATTCTTCCTTTTATAAAAGAAATCTTGCCTATTTTGAAAGTATGAATTGAATAAAACTGAAAGATAACATACTAAGTTAACTAAGCAAGATACTCCCACCCCTAGATAAAGAGCTAAAGGGCAATATTAATGGCTGATGGGAGAATGAAAATCAGTTTTCTCAGTGGTTGAGCCCCTAATAAGTTATTCAATCACAAGTGGTCATCCCTAGACACATACATAATATATATGGACTCAGTAGGGTGTGTGTGTGTGTGTGTGTGTGTGTGTGTGTGTGTGTGTGTGTGTGTGTGTTCATGCTCTCATCTTTATTATTGTGATATATCTAACAGTAGTATATATAAAGTCTCCATATCAACATCAGGTATATTCTTCAGTAACTTTCCACCTTATTTTTTGAGATAGAACCTCTCATTGAGCCAAGAATTTACCAGTTGACTGGACTATCTGTTCAGCAATCCTCAGGACTTTTTCAAGCCTCATTTCCCCAACTCAGACAAGTATGCACATCACAAGTATGCACATAAAGCCAGGCTTTATGAGAGTGCTGAGGATCTGAACTCAGATCCTCATGCTTGTCCAGCAAGCACTTTACTGACTGATTCATCTCCCCAGACCAAGGACTGTATTTGTTAAGAAATTAAAACTATCCTAAGCATTGTGCATATAAGAGTTTCAAAATACATGAAGTAGAAACTGGTAAAGCCACAAGAATCAAAGGACAAAATTTTTATTGTTGTCAGAAATTTCAATACATTTATGTTAATAATTCATTAAATCAATGTCCAAAAATTCACTAAGTAGATAAGAATTAAGCAATAGCATCCATCAGCAGGATTCAGCAGAATTATTCATAGGACAAATGAGAGAAGAACTGTTCCAAAGCTCACAGACACTATTACCATAACAGACAATATTTGAAGGTCTGTAACAAGCTTTGACAAATTTGAAAGAACTAAAATTATAGAAAACATGTTCTGTAACCAATTAAAATTAAACTGAAAGTCAGTTTTAAAAGATTTAGGACATGAACTCAGAAGTGGGACTATTTGAATGAGAAGACCTGTAGACTTAGATTTTTCAAAACCGATTTTAATAAGTGTTCTTAAATGCTTCAACCTCCCTTCTAGACCATTACCCACCAGATGTAGTCAGGGACTGGAGAAGGTTAATAGGAAATCGGATTGTGGACCTATTTAGAAATAGTTCTTTGGGGATATTCAGCAGTCCAGTCCTATAGCAAAACACCAACACAAATCAGCAGTTGCAGTCCTGTCCACTCAGCAATCACCACTCATAAGTCAGTAATGGCAGTCCAACCCAAAAGAAACTGTGAGGCTCAGTCAATCAGCCATATCCATGGAAGTGGCAAGAAGAAGCTGCAGGAATACCACAAGAGGCTCTTTGGCAAGTTACTCTCTACAAAGTCATGACAAGCAAAGATCGGCAATCTGATACAAGATGAACCAATGCAAGAGCTTCGTCAGTGAAAACAAGTGAGGCAGAGCAAGACAAAGTAATGCCAGAGCCTCCTCCCACTGTCTGTGGGGACATATTTATATTCTTTCTAAACATCATGCATCTCTCAACAGTCTGCTTCAACATTCCTTCATGTGTCTGCTTTACTAAAACTTTCTTTCACCTGTGTCTGATTCAGCAAAGCATCATATGACATAACTGAGTTTCCAAAAAGAATAGAAATTTCTACTTCCAGAGACAGGAAGGATAACGAAAGGACTGATGTGCAGCAAACATCAGCAATGCACAATGGCACGCATGTGTGAAACATCATAAGAAAACCCAACACTTTATACACATATTGAAACTATTTAATAAGTTTCTAGAAAAAAAAACGGATTTCTGTGAAGCATATTTAGAAGATCACCAGAATTTTTGGTAGTCTAAAGTAGTCTTTATAGAGATATATAGGGCTCATAACATGATAATTAAAATAATTATAGAGATATCATTTAGTCTAAATTTTAGTCACACAGCAACACCATCTATAAGGGAGATTAAGCGTGTTCTATCTTGACATTTTACCATAATTAATAAAATTAACATCCAGTAACTTTGGTTCAAATCAAAGAGTGTGATTCAGAAATTATTGGTCTCAGCCATTGCCCATCTAAGTACTCTATAAAATTTTGCTCAATAAAAAATGTCACATTTTTCTTTTTACAGCCTATTCCTTCATCCAGAAAAAAAAAAATTCAGTCAACATCTTCCAAACACAGGAAGTCAGGAGTGATATGACATATTTGGGTCAAGCATAAACCCTCAGTTGAACAGCACTGAGGTGGACAGTGGAGACACCTGCAGGGTGACAGAAGCATGCCTATAGGCAGCTGTTCCATCCTGTGACACAAATACCAGTGTGAGAAACAGAAAGACAAAGAAAATAAACTGTATTAACCTTCATTGTGTAGTAATAGGTGAAGGCAAACACCCAGATATCAAACAATTTTTATCTCAGTGCTTGAAAAAAAAATCTGTTGGCTTCAAATATATAAAGCAGTTTTATCGCCTATCTTTTTAAAACTGCAGTCAAAAAATTATGTTATGAAGACTTAATCAGGGTAACATGAGGAAACCACCAAGTTTGAAGTTTAAATGTTAATAATCCTCTTATTGGGGAAAAGTCATAATGTGGCTTGCCAAGGAAATGTAATCTTTGAATTAAGATAAATTTGCATTTTTCATGAGGGTTGTGAGGCATTCTGACTTGTCAGTTCTCCACGTTTCAGAATTTACATCTATAAAATACAGGTTTTCCTTTATTTTATTTTATTTTATTTTATTTAAGAGTAAATATTTAATTTTGCATAAGATTTGTGTCAAATATAAATGATATATAATACAAGTGGGGCATGGCAGAGCTTGCCTCTAATGCAAGTACACAGAAATAGAGGCAGAATCAGAAGTTTGAGGTCATCCTTAGCTACATAATCCAAAGAGGAATGTATACTTAATGAAGAAATCCAAACAGAATTCAGATGACATTAAACCACCCTCAAGGTCTCTGAGGACATTTTCCCTTTGCTCTACAAATTCCATGAGGTGGGTTAGGCTGCCAACAACTTGTTAGTAACTTCTGAAAATGAGTCACCAAGGACTCTTGTTCACACAGTTGCTCTGTGTGTGCTGGTAACAACATAAAACAAACACTGAAGTCACAGAAATTACAGGGAAGCCTGCCTCTGCTCCCTCCCCACTCCCTAACCCTAAAAGATGGATAAGCATCTCTGACAGGCTGGAAATTTTCCTGATCCTTCACATCACCCATTCTTTCAACAGAAAGGGTGCTAAGAAATCTAGTGTAAGATGTAATTTTAGATGTGGCAAGAGGATTAAGACTGACCTCATTCAAGAAGGAGCAATGAAAGTCTAACTTACAATTGACCATTGTGAGGAGAGGAGAGAATTGTATGCTTATGTGAAGACTGGGTTCTGTGGTGAGATGGTGAAGTGTGACTAGGGATAGAACACACACAAGTCCTCTCACCAGCTACTGCTCCACAAACTGTGCTTCTCTCAAGGACCTCCAATCAATAACCATCAAACAGCAAGTATGATTATGATATATTTTTACCATATTCACAAAATGCAGACAAAAAGCAAACATTTAAATTTTGGAATTCCCTTCATTACAACTGACATTTCAGAAAAGGGAGAGAGGAGATTGTCAATCATTTCTGATAAACTGTTAGTCTGAGGAAACAAAGCTGGAATTATTGTATAGTGGTTACTCTTTCTTTTTCCTAACTATAAGTTGGAAAAAAACAGTTTCTGCTTAGTAGAAATAATAAACTATGGAAAATGCCACCTACCAAAAAAAGATACCACTATCCTAAAAGAATACAAACAGTATCTGTTTCTGAAAGTATTAGAAGAATCCTCCCTCCCACCCCAGCAGGTACTAAAATCATTTCAGCACTTTTTGGAAGAGATTCAGCATCCAAATTCCTCTTGAGCCTAAACATTCATTCTAAACATGAGTAAGATCAAAATATCATAAACATACTTTAAAACTCAATAATTAGAGACTCTGTGAAGAAAAGAAACTGAATCTTAAACACTCTTAGAACTCCCAAACAGACTATGTGGCTTTGCATAGATTTGCACTGGGGAATGTCTATTGATATTAATTGAAGCAGTATTTGCAGGGAAGAGGCGAAAGTTATTATTCATTGAATAAAATTGTTATAAGCTCTATTTAGTCCAAACTACAAAAATAAATAACTCTCACCTCCCAGGAATTTTTTCCTAGCCTAATATAGACTCTGGATGTGCTTACTAGTGTATAAAATGAGGGTACACCCAAAGGATCTGCTGCCACAGGCTTAGCAGCATTGTGGTATCTGTTTAACTTGCGTTAAAAAAAAAATAAGTCCCTGAAATCTGACACACTATTTTGTCAAGTACTTCAAATGTTAAATTTATATGTCATGAACGAAGATCATTCCTAGCACATAGAAAAATAAAAATTCTGGTAAGAAGGAAGGAATATTGCAGTAGGAACAGGTATGAGAGTGCCAATGGCTGATAAAAAGTTTTTAAATATTTTACAATTAAATGAAGAAAAGAAAGGAAAAAGAAAAGGAGAGAGGGAATAAAATTATAAATAAACCTGGTCTAGAACTGTCAGTCTTCCTCTAGCAAATACATGGCAAGATACTCTCTCTGTCCCATTAGCCAAGGAGAGGGGCAGTTCTCCCTGTTCCAAACTCACACCAGGAAACACTGCACACTGAGCCCTGCTAACTCAGGCTTTGATGACAGTTTTGATTGCAGACTTTGGGAGGAAATCAATTTGAATGAAGAGAAGAAATTATGACTAGCAGCCAGGATAACTAAGAACAAATGTCAAAAAGCAAGAGTGGAATCACTTAATCATTTGTTACCCTAAATTTAAAGCCACATTTTCACTTCAGTCTTGTGTTGCTATAACACAGAAAAGGAAATATCTGCTACAGTTGTAGCCTACAAGATCCTTTTGGGGATAACTTGTTCCTAGTCTCAGTGTTATGCTCTGTAAATTGTCAAGTATTTATATGAGTGAATAGAGGTTGGTTATTTATCTAAACAATAAGAAAAATAAGAAACCTACAATATCTTTGATGCTTACCTGGAAAGACACACATCTGGTACAACTAAGATGGATATTTTTCAAAATGTAATAAATTTTTTATTTTATCTTAGAATATAGAATTTTACAGAACTTATTAATAAGTCCTTACATTAGCTTGAATGATCAATTAATTCCTACTAATAATACAAAAAATACAGATTAGTGCAATGGTTCTCAACCTATGAGGATGATTCCTTTGAGGTCAAACAACCGTTTCACAGGGGTCACCTAAATCCACTGGAAAACACAGATATTTACATTACAACTAATAGTAATAGAAAAATTACAGTTATGAAGTAGCAATGAAAATAATTTTATGGTTGGGAGTCATTACAACTGTTTTAAAGGATCACAGCATTTGGAATATTTGGAATATACCACTGGACTAGCATATTATTTATTATAAACTACTGTTTTCCTTATAAGAATAAATTTATTACATTTTATTTTACAGGTAAATATCTGAGAACAGCTGCTATACAACAAGTTTCAATGAGGGTTAAGTTTTGACATGAAGCTTAAAAGGAGACATAACTGAGCCAATATCATACTGTGGTTCCTGAAAAATATAAAATTGAGTAAAGAAACCCTTGAATGCTTGAAGGTACTAAAATGGACAGTGGTGAATGCCAAAGAGAAAGGTAGTATGTTTCTGTAATTTGTTTACTGATTTATATGGGCCCAGGGTTCCTATATGTTTGGGTGAATAAGGTAGGTAGGTAAGCAGATCAATGGATGGGAGATAGATGGATGATAGATAGATAGATAGATAGATAGATAGATAGATAGATAGATAGATATGTGATAGATGATAGATATACAGATAAATGATAGATGATTGGTAAATGATGGATAGATAGCTGATAGATAATAGATTGATAGAGATATGATAGACATATAGATAGATGATAGATATACAGATAAATGATAGGTGATAGATAGATAGATAGATAGATAGAGATATAGATTTTTGTAGAACATGACTTTAATATTTTCAACTGTTAATATTCAACAAACAGAATAATTATTTTAAGATATATTTCATTGTTATGTCTCCCTTTTCATTTCTGATTTTATTAATTTGGATACTATGCCTGTGCCCTCTGGTTAGTCCGGCTAAAGGTTTATCTATCTTGTTGATTTTCTCAAAGAACCAGCTTCTCGTGTTGTTGATTCTTTGTATAGTTCTTTTTGTTTCTACTTGATTGATTTCAGCCCTGAGTTTGATTACTTCCTGCCATCTACTTCTCTTTGGTCTATTTGCTTCTTTTTGTTCAAGAGCTTTTGAGTGTGCCGTCAAGTTGTCAGTGCAAGCTCTCTTCAGTTTCTTTTTGGAGGCACTCAGAGCTGAGTTTTCCTCTTAGCACGGCTTTCATTGTGTCCCATAAGTTTTGATATGATGTATCCTCATTTTCATTAAACTCTAAAAAGCCTTTAATTTCTTTCTTTATTTCTTCCTTGACCAAGTTATCACTGAGTAGAGCATCGTTCAGCTTCCATGTGTATGTGTGCTTTCCGTTGTTTTTGTTGTTATTGAAGACCAGCCTTAGTCTGTGGTGATCTTCTAGGGTGCACGAGATTATTTCAATCTTCTTGTATCTATTGAGGCCTGTTTTGTGACCAATTATATGGTAGATAGATAGGGATATAGATTTTTTAAAACCTGAAAACAACAAAAAGATAAGGAAATGGTTGATGGGGTAGTGGGAAGAATGGCTCAGGTAGGGACACAGAAGAAATTGTTCCCCTAAGTAAGAGACCTAGAAGAATAGGTGTGACCAAGAGGTCGGGGATATGAGGTGGGCAGCCCTGTACACCATCCTGGTTCCATCTTTTACCTAAACTATCACAATAGGACTACGTCATGTTTATGTGAAAATTCTAGGACATTCCCTTACACCACTTCTTCAGAGATCTCAAAAAACTTACTTAAAAAATACTTCTCACTGCCAAATACAGGAGTGAAGAAGCAAAGGCACAACTCTGTATTTTACCTCTCAGCTCCTTATTTAATCTGAACTTAAATAACAAAGCCGTCACTGTTAAAATCAATGGCAATAGTTTATATCTCAGCTCCTTATGTAGAGCCAGTCTGAACTTAAATAACAAGGGCATCACTGTTAAAATCAATGACAATAGTTTCCACTCTCAGCTCCTTATGTAGAGCTAATCTGAACTTAAATAACAAGGGTGTCACTGTTAAAATCAATGACAATAGCACAAGGTGATCAACATAAAATCCTAACTAGGAAATATTTCTTGGTTTTAGAAACAGAGCATTGCAGAATGGTGGGAATGAAGAAAAAAAATTTTTTAAAAAAACTTTTATTGCATTATGATGAGAAAAGTTACATGATTTCAATTTATCTGAATTTGTTAACAATTAAAAACTTATTTCAATTAAATATAATTGAATCACATTCTTGTTTCCCTTTTGTACCACTGCTCCTCCCAAAGACCCCTCTTCAATACCTACAATATCTTTTTTGTCATATTCCTTAAAACTTATAAAATATTATAACAATAATAATGAGTATTATAAAAGTTGTTTGATATAAAACAACAATCAATTTAAAAGTCTTATGTAGATGCGAAGAAAAATTTTAAAAGATGAATGTGGAGTAGAGAACTCCAGAGTTATCAGGAGTTCTTTTAGGAAAACTAAGGTACAATCTATACCTTAAGGCAAAATAGCAGAGACAATTGTATGTTACACAAACAATTGATTTATGTTTGGTCTGGTTTTCATTTGAAATGTAGGTAATATAGAAATATCAAAGAATTATATACATAAGAACAATACAGATATTTCCATAGAAGCCACTAACAAGGCTGTGTGCGCACAGGCTTGCTGGCTGTGATGGCTTCATTCAGGTCACATTGCCAGGTTCTTCTGACACTTCTCTCTTTAGGTCCAAACACTCATGACTTCGGTACAAGACAGGGATGAGAAATCATACAGCAATAACAACATTCATCCTGCTGGGGCTGACAGATGACCCAAAACTACAGGTTCTAATTTTTCTATTTTTATTTCTCACCTACATGTTAAGTGTGACTGGGAACCTCACCATTATCACTCTGACACTTTTGGATCCCCATCTTAAAACGCCCATGTACTTTTTTCTCCGAAACTTCTCTTTCTTAGAAGTCTCATTCACTACAGTATGTATTCCCAGATTCCTATACATGATGGCTACAGGAGATAACACCGTTACTTACAATGCTTGTGCCACTCAGTTGTTTTTTGTTGTCCTCTTTGGAGCAACGGAATTTTTCCTCCTGGCCGCCATGTCCTATGATCGCTACGTAGCCATCTGCAAGCCCCTGCACTATACCACCATCATGAACAACCGAGTGTGCACAGTTCTTGTCCTCTCCTGTTGGTTTGCTGGCCTGTTGATCATCCTCCCACCTCTTGGCCTAGGCCTCCAGCTAGAGTTCTGTGACTCCAATGTGATTGATCATTTTGGCTGTGACGCCTCTCCCATTCTTCAGATAACCTGCTCAGACACAGTCTTTATAGAGAAAATTGTCTTAGCATTTGCCATACTGACACTCATTATTACTCTGGTGTGTGTTGTTCTCTCCTACACATACATCATCAAGACCATTTTAAAGTTTCCCTCTGCCCAACAAAGGAAAAAGGCCTTCTCTACCTGCTCTTCCCACATGATTGTGGTTTCCATCACCTATGGCAGCTGCATCTTCATCTACATTAAACCTTCAGCAAAGGAAGGGGTAGCCATCAATAAGGTTGTGTCTGTGCTCACAACATCAGTTGCCCCTTTGCTCAACCCATTCATTTATACACTGCGAAACAAGCAAGTGAAAGAGGCCTTCAAAGACACCATAAAACGAATTGTCTTTCTCACTAAGAAGTAAGTTTTTTAGGATGACTTAATTTAAGTCTAAGTCACCATGAGCAGCATCCACTTCACAGACTTGACAATCTGTGCTTTCCTCCTATCACATAGATTCAAGATCATTTTTTCCTAAGAAAGTTTTCTTTCATAATCCAAAAATGAAAATCAAGTAAGTTGTTTCACCTTCTTTTAATTTTATTTTATTTAGAATAGTTTCTTCAATATTGTATTCTTCAAAGATTAGATTACATACATTTCCAGTGTCATAGGAAAGACATGCAAATAACAGTTGTGTCTCTGGTCATATGGCCTTCCAAGATGTGGAATCTCAATACCCACATGTCACTCACTAAGTCATGTCTCACTTCTTGGAATACTTCAATCTTTTGCCCTGACTTATCAAGAGTAATTAAAGACATTTTTAAAAACCTATACTACATGTTAATAAGATCAAAGCTCCAATGCTAAGCAGCAACAAGTTTCAGCTACTGATATTTTACTAATCCATCTCAGAATACACATAATGGGGATACTGACAAACCTGTCACTGCTTGGTGTGCACCTGTGTCAACCATTCTCTGAAGACTAAACATCTTCCCCTCCTATTCTGTCCTGTATAACAATTTCACCATAATCGAAGAACTGAAGTTCAACTCACTTTTCAGCTGCTAATTCAAGCATTTTAGAGGTGGTTTATCCAGTGCCATCAATACATCAGTATCTGAGAAGTTCATGTGCATCTATCTGTGTGATATGCTCCTCTGAAGAGCCCCACTGTGCGAGGCAGTGTTTGAGATCTAAATACTTTATTAAAAAGCCAAAGCAAAATGAGGCCATTCAGTTAGTTTTGTTGAAAATTCATAGAGAAGGGTGAAGTTGGGAACTGAGCCTTCCTTCAAGATGGAGCTGATATGTGAACTTTCTACTGACTATATGGGAAGAAAGATGCAAGATCAGGTTAATTGTTTAGATATGTACACATGCATTAGCAATTAAATCTGAGTTACCAATAACATATTGTTGTCTCATTAAGGAAAGAAATAAAGGTACTTTCCCTTGGTGTCATTTAACCAAGAGTGAGTCAGAATTTGAACTCTCCACATCATGCTCCCTGTGTCTTCTATCCTCTGTCTGTTGCATTAGTCTGAAACTATGTTTGTATCAGTATCAGTAATCTGTCCCTGTGTATGTCTGTATGACTGTGTGATTGTACCTGTCTGTTTCTTTCTGTGTGTCTCTTTGTCTGTGTGATTGTGTGTGTGTGTGTGTGTGTGTGTGTGTGTGCGTGTGCACGTTATATGACCTGTTTGTTCCTGTACGTGCTGTCTGCATCTGTGATTACCTGTGTGTCTATCTGTTCCTTTCACTCTGTCTTTATTGAACAACTCAGAAGCATCACATGGGAAGAAAGGCCATACTTTACAAAAACTTTATCAGAGTTTTAAAGGGGTTGAGTAACTGGCGCCAGCTGATCCCAACCAACCCAGATAACAAAAACAAACATTGTTTGTCAACCAATATCTATAAATGGTTGCTTTCAACCTTTATGGTAGTTTTCAAAAAGTAGTTTACTACTTACATTTGCTGCTTTCGGCAAATGATATATGGATGTTACCTAGGTCAGGAGCATTGGAGAGTGCATAGTTTGAAATTGTAACTATGCATTAACTTAGGTTGTAAAAGTTAAATATATGGAAAATTCGAGGCAAGTAAGGTTGGTTTTTACATTTTTCCTCTTAAAGGCAGTTTAATCAAACAGTTTGGGCACACAGTTGGATAGCAGTCTTAAGTCTCAAGTGACTTCAAGGTATATTATTAACTCCACCTATGAAGATCAGCAAAAGTTCCAGACTCTTAGGATGTAAGAGGTATTTTCAGAATATTGCATCATCACAGATACGTGCAAAGTGGTCTACAAAGAAAGCAACATGCTATGTTCCTGTCTTCAATTTATGGGACCTGTACCATGTGTAAGTATTTTTCTGTGATGGAATATTCTTTTTTTATTTTTTTTCTGGGGAAACTGTGAAAATCATGGATGGGTTTGGGAGGTTAGATAAGAATCATTCAGTAATCATCACACACGTAACTTGGACCAAATTATTAAAATGCTATTGAGTGATAAAGTCTTTTCATTGTATTCATGTTTTGTAATTGGAAAAGTAAAGTTTTATGCCTTCAGTGTGTACATAACTATTATTTATTTCTATCAAACATCTTCAAATTGCTCAATATATTCAAAATTAGAGCATGGTCAAATTAAAAATATATAGTATATATGAATTATATAATATACTATATAATAATATATAATATACTATATATGATAATATATGACAGGGCTGGTGAGATGGCTCAGTGGTTAAGAGCACCGACTTCTCTTCCAGAGATCATGAGTTCAAATCCCAGTAACCACATGGACAGCTCACAACCATCCAGAATGAGATCTGATGCCCTCTCCTGGTGGGTCTGAGGACATCTACAGTGTACTTACATATAATAATAAATAAATCTTTAAAAAATAATATATGACATATTATTATACTATAATCCTCCTTTATACTACAAAAATATTCATAGGAAATAAGAACATTCTCCAAAGAATTTCTTCATTTTATATTTATATTTAGAAAATATAACTAATGTCCTCAGGCTTCCTTTCTGATGCTTAAGCACACATGTGCAGGATCTGCACATTTATTAATCTTCTTAGTTAATGATTGCACCTGAAATGTGACTCCATAACAAGCAGAGTTTATAATGGTTAATCTCCTTGTTTGCTTTGTACAATGGTGAAAGCTAAGAATAGGGCCCAGCTATACCACTCCTGAGCATATACCCAGAAGATGTTCCAACATGTAATAAGGACACATGTTCCACCATGTTCATAGCAGCCTTATTTATAATAGCCAGAAACTGGAAACAACCCAGATGTCCCTCAACAGAAGAATGGATACAGAAGATTTGGTACATCTACACAATGGAGTGCTACTCAGATATTAAAAACAATTAAGTTTTGAAATTCTTAGGTAAATGGATGGATCTGGAGAATATCATCCTGAGTGAGGTAACACAGTCACAAAAGAACACACATGGTATGCACTCACTGATAAGTGGATATTAGCCCAGAAGCTCAGAATATCCAAAATACAATCCACAAACCATAAGAAACTCAGGAAGGAAGACCAAAGTGTAGATGCTTCATTCCTTCTTAGAAGGGGGAACAAAATGGAAGGAGTTGCAGAGACTATGGAGCAGAGTCTGAAAGGACAATCCAGAGACTGCTCCACCTGGGAATTCTTTCCATATTCAGTTATCAAACCCAGACACTATTGTGGATGCCAGCAAATGCTGGCTGACAGGAGCCTGATATAGCTGTCTCCTGAGAGGCTCTGACAGTGTCCAACAAATACAGAAGTAGAGACTCACAACCATCCATTGGTCTGAGCATAGGGTCCACAATGAAGGAGCTAGAGAAAGGGCCCAAGGAACTGAAGGGTTTGCAGCCCCTTAGGACGAACAACAATATGAACTAACTAGTACCCTCAGAGCTCCCAGGGACTAAACCATCAACCAAAGAGCACACATGGTGGGATTCATGGCTCCAGCTGCATATGTAGCAGAGGATGGCCTAGTTGGTCATCAATGAGAGGAGAGGCCCTTAGTCCTGTGAAGGTTTGTGCTCCAATGTAGGGGAATGCCAGGGCCAGGAAGTGGAAGAGGGTGGGTTGGTGAACAGGAGGAGGCGGGAGGAAACAGGGTTTGGTTTTTGTTTGGTTTTGTTTGGTTTTGGTTTTTGTAATTAATAAATTAAAAGAAAAAAGAATATTCTAAAGAATCACTTAGCTAGGTATGGTGGTACACCTGTAATCTCAGCACTTGGAAAGCAAATGCGGGAAGGTCAGGAGTTGAAGGCTAGTGGTAAGCAAGGTCAAAACCATCCTGAACATAGAAACTCTCTCTCAAAACATGAAAAGAAAATGTTTAAGATTTTTTTTTAATCTTGTCCAATTTACCATTCAAGAACCAAGTATATTTGCATAGGATAAACACTTGAAGTTAATTAGGTTCAGAAAACGTTACTGTTGGTGTTTTAGAAAATGGGGAATTCTCCTCCTGGTCACCTAGTCAATAAGAGAAAGTGCAAATCAGGCCACATTGTGCTGCTTCTTTAGAACCTTACACCACAGGGCCCTTTTCAAGAGGGAGGGGACACAGACAGAACATCAATAATTAAGGTCACCTCTGCATCATTTCCTGCCACTACTGATGCTGACTTTACCAAATTTGATCAATCAAAGTATTCAGAACTTTGTACCATATATTTTTGCATAAAGATTAGATTTTCATGTGGAAATAGTTAATTTTTTCCACACATGTCTCCAAAGGTATGTGTCTACACAACCTAGCTCTCAACCTTCCCTTCTATATCCCCTCAGAACTTCCAATTTCTTCCATCAAAAAATTTTTCTGCTAAGGCAGCTAAAGAATGCTGAGAGTGGGAGAAACAGTGTCCCCAGGGAAGGGCACACTATCTGGTTATCAGTGTAAAAGGATCATCTCTGAAAACATACATACAAGTAGCATTATACAGATTTAGCAGATTATATTTAGGAAACAAAAGGTCTGTAATGGGGCTGGAGAGATGAGCACTGACTGCTCTTCCAAAGGTCCTGAGTTCAAATCCCAGCAACCATATGGTGGCTCACAACCATCTGTAATGAGATCTGACACCCTCTTCTGGGGTGTCTGAAGACAGCTACAGTGTACTTACATATAATAAATAAGTAAATCTTTAAAAAAGAGAGAGAGAGAGAGAGAGAGAGAGAGAGAGAGAGAAAGAAAGCTGTAACAATTTGGCTAAAAAATAATAAACTCTTTGGTTATTATAACCAAGTATAAAGAAATATTCAAAACTCCATATTGATGAGAAGGAATGCTTAAAGAAGAGACAGGTATACAGAAGCATGCTAAGTAATTTCTATATACTAAAGTAAAGCATACAACTCAGTGCCTGTTAGGATGAGCCATGCACATTTCCTTCAAAGGAAGCAAAGTACTGACCAGGGGAGAGAGCTGGCAAACTCTCTTGCCTGTGGATCCAGGCTAACCTTACTAGTCCTGATGTCGATCCTCAGAGTTCCTGGCATAGTGTGTTTAAAATGGCGTCTTACCTCTCTGGGCTTCTCCCCAGAACCTCAGGCAAAGTCCAATTGTAGATCATCCTACAAAATATCTGACCAAGACTCCTCAAAATTGGCAAGATCTTTGAAAGCAAAGAAAGAGGGCTATCTGAGATGCTATCAAAGTCATGAGGAGCCTAAAGACAGGTCACAAGTCAGTATGATCATTCTGGGTAAGATTCTAGAGTAGAGATGGCTACTTGGTTAAAGTTTTAAAAATCTGAATAAAGAATGGCCTTTATTTAAGTCTGAAGAGATGGCTCAGAGGTTAAAAGCACTGACTGCTCTTCCAGAGGTCCTGAGTTCAATTCCCAGCACCCACATGGAGGCTCACGTCCATCTGTAATGGGATCCAATGCCCTCTTCTGGTGTATCACAATAGTGTACTCATATACATAAAATAAATGAATAACTTTTTAAAAAAAAGAGTGCCCTTTATTTAACAGTAACTTGTCAGTACTGGTTGATTAGTTATAAAAAATAAATTAGTTATAAAAATAATGTACGGTGAAATAAATAGAAGAAATGAGCCTATGTCATAGAATAAGGCTCTGCTGTACTACCATCCAAATTGTTCTGTAATCTAAAACTCTTTTAATTTTTTCTTTTATTGAAAATAAGTTTTTCCATACAATACATACTCTAATTACAGTTTCCTATCCCCCAACCCATCCCAGAGCCTCCCCTTTCTATCCAAATCTCTCTCTCTCTCTCTCTCTCTCTCTCTCTCTCTCTCTCTCTCTCTCTCTCTCTCTCTCTCTCTCTCTCTCTCTCTCTCTCTCTCTCTCTCTCTCTCTCTCAAACAGGCATTTAAAGAATAATAATAGCATAAGGTAAAACAAAACCGAACAAACTGGAATAGGATTAAAATAGACGTAAGTAAAAGAGCCAAAGAGGAGGTACAAGAAACACTTATAGACACGGAAACACACACATCTGAGCACACAGAAATTACACAAAAATAAAAAATTGGAAACCATCATATATATGCAAAAAACTTTAAAGAGATTGTTAAAGAGAAATACAATTCTTAGGTCACATAACTACTATCTCCACCTAACAACTTAAAGAGAAGAACTCTTGGAGGAGGAACTAGAAAGGGGAGCAACATTTGGAGTGTAAAGAGAATATTTTTTTAAAGATATCTTTTGCTACTACAGTATAAGCATGTATGAAAAGTCATATAGAGACCATTACTTTGTATAATTGATACATGCTAATGAAGAAACAGTCTCTTTTTCAGGCCATTCAATGCAAAAATGACATCCAACTCCATGTTCATCTCTGATACTCTTCTCCCCAGCCTGCTGATGACCTGTGTTCAATGCTCCCCTTGCAACTTCCCCACTAGTCTCTCTGGGATGCAAACTTTTGTTCTTCAAGATAGCAACAAAGGGTTATTATTAACTCCAGTAGCAAGACCCCCAGGGAACATATTGTTTGCAGCACAATTGATCCCATAGTACCTATTCTGAAGACGGAGGGAAAAATGTAACTTTGAATATTTAAAAATCTCCAAAAAGCTAATACACACCCTGTTCTAATAATCACCTCCTCCAAGAAGAGAGAGAGCCCTAAACCTCTCTGGCAAGTTATCCACTAGTTAATGAACATTTGAAATTTTGTTTGGCATTTTTCTCTATAACACAGAAAATACAAAAGAAGAAATTCCCCGAAGGCAGTAAGACAATAGCTGAAGTGTACAGCAACAGCACAGGTAACACACTGGGACGCCACATGGATGACTGACATCATTAGTATTTCCAGAAGGGGAATCCAGGTGGCTTTGTGTTAACTACTGTGTACCAGGCATTACTCTAAGAGATGTGAATGGAAATAAGATTGTCACAATACACCACGTTTATTGACTAAACAAGTTGATGTGACTATAAAAACAGATATAGAAACAATCATAAGCCAATACCCAATGTGTCTCTTACAAAAACAGACATACTGTAACAGAATTGTGTTGGTGGTGTTGGTGGTAGTTGGTTGGTTTTTTGGTTTTTGGATTTTCAGGACAGGGTTTCTCTATGTAGCTCTTGCTGTCCTGAAACTCACTCTGTAGACCTGGCCTCAAACTCAGAAATCCACCTGCCTCTGCTGGAATTAAAAGTGTGGGCCACCACCATTCAACTAGAAATGTTATATGTCTTTATTCACACAATGTGATAAAAGCTTTATTGTGACCATCTAGAACCCACGATATTGTACTGATTTTACTGAGTTAATCAGGTTCATGGGTAGGAAAACATATTCACTAATGAATTATGCCCTTACAAGAAGGTTTATCCATAAAAGAGAATGTAGATAGATAGATAGATAGATAGATAGATAGATAGATAGATAGATGATAGATAGATAGATAGATAGATAGATAGATAGATAGATAGATTCATGAAGATATATAGATATATAGATATATAGATATAGCATAGATAGATAGATAGATAGATAGATAGATAGATAGATAGATAGATAGATAGATAGATAGATAGAGATATATTGCACTATATACTGGTTCCTTTTTTGGAGGGCTATATGATTAATCTTTATTCCTCAATTCTTGTCATTGTAAGTCCAGAATAATGCTTTAGATGTACCATATGTGCATATATGTATTATATGCAAATATTACTGCTTTTTAATGCTGTGAAGAGAGAATATTTTTATTACATAAATAAGTTTAAAACAAGGTGTTATTTCAGAGCTAGAGAAGTGAAGACTCAGAATATAAATTGCTACCAAGTCTCAAAACCTGAGTTCAGTCCTTGGTACACATACAGCACAAAGAGAGAACTGACTAGCCAACTCGTCCTCTAAACTCTGCATGCTCTTCTTTCTGTTTTTAATAATCACTCATTCATTCATTCAGTTAGTTAGTTATTATCTATGTATTTATCTATTTATTTATCTATTTATTTGTGTGTGTGTGTGTGTGAATGTAAGCTCACACTTGCCATAGCATGCATGTGGAGACAGCACCAAACACTAGTCTATTACTTATTTTTCAGACTTTCCAGACAATAAGGAAGTAATTGACAGTGCCTCCCTAATAACTGTGCCAAACTTCTCTAGTGCTAGCCAGATGGTAGCAGTGCCTGCCTTTAAACCCAGCACTCAGGAGGAAGAGGCAGGCAGATCTATAGTTTGAGGCCAGCTTGGTCCAGAATGAGTTCCAATAGCCAAGGATATACAGAAAAACCTTGTTTAAAAAAAAAAATCTTGTCTAGTACTAACTGTATAAGCTATTCTTTTAAATAATTCTGACAGGTGACTCAGTGGAAATAAAGTAAAACTCACTCCTTTCTGACAATCCCTGTGTGTCTGACATGTTTCTTCTCATTTTTTGTTGGGGGTGGGGTGGTATCTGGTGGTGGTATCTTAATGGCCCTGTTCCCATGTACACACTATCTCCACACTTTAGTTCAATAAATCAGTGTTGTTCTTTGACATACTGAACAAAATACCCATGCTCCTAAGATCATCTCATCTCTAAGAAGCAGATCTCACCCTCACACACAGACTTTGCTCCAATAATCAACACCTTCCACCTCCGATCATCATCTCTCATTAGTCTAACAACCAATCCCACGTTCTCATCCATGTATAAGTGGGAGATGTGGTTGAAATGTTGCCATGTAAGCATAAGGTCAGAGTTCAGATTCTCAGAACCCAAGTAAGGCCAAGTAGGCCTGCAGCAATTCCAGGAATTCCAGCCTTGGAAGATAGAAACAAAGGCTCCCAAAGCAAGCTGACTAGCAAGACTAGTCATGTGGGTATGCTCTGGGTTTGAGTGAGTGATAGATCTTGACTCATTGAACAGGATAGAAACGTGATAGAAAATGATTGAACCTCCATATGCATGCACACATATATGTATGTGTATATATACATGTGTCCACATATCACATATGCATCTCAGGAAAAATAAATTCCAATTATTATTATTAGAAAAATTAAATTATTATTAGAAAAAATTATTATTATGAAAAATAAATACCAATACCATGGAGGTTGGGGCAAGAGAATCAAGAATTCAAGACCTGCCTAAGCTATATAGCAAAACAATGAGTATGGTAACTGGAAAACAACCTAATTCAGAAAATTAATACTAGAATTTTAAATAAAATATTAGCAAATTGTTAAATTATCCTTTTTTCTCATAAAAGAGTGATGGCCAAACTATGACATGTGTTAGTGATGCAATATTAATATTAGAAAATGTATCAGTACTTATTTTATCAACACATTTAGAAAAAAAGGAAGCTCTATATTTGTTGACTATAATAAATTTATTTATGAGGTTTGATAACTTACTAGGTACAAATTTTTAATAAAATTAGACATTAATAGTAGCTCTTCACAGACTATGAACAAGTTAATTTTGAACTCTTATGTCAAACTAAATTAGCTTGTTGTAAGATATTTGATCACACTATGAACCCCAAGATTGTGGTGTTTACTGGAGAAACTTGTTTCTAATTGTGGTGTGGCTCAGCCTTAGCACACACCTTTAATGCCAAACAATGAAGGTAAAAATAGTAAAGATAGTTTTAGAAAGAAGCACCTGTTTTTGAAAATGATGTCTAACTGGGTGGCAGATAAAGTGATAAAGGAGAGAAAGATTTGACTGAATAGATCTGCTTCCACAGATAGGTTGAAGATGATTGCTTCGACAGAGCAGGCACTTGTTAGCTGCAGCATTATCACAATGCTTTTAATGTACCAGATGGTGATGGTTCGTGCCTTCAAAGCCAGCACTCAAAAGGAAGAGGCAGGCAGATCTCTAGTTCGAGGCCAGCTTCACAAAAAAGAAAGAGGCCTAGAATGTTTTCAGCTTCTGAGATTTATGGTTGAATAAACTCATCCTTTTTAGCTCTTTCTGAAGTCTACCTGGCTGGTCAGCTCAGCTGTCTGACTCAAACTACTCTCCACACTAGTTGATTCAATCTGGCTTCTCTTTCTTGGCCTCACTTCTAATAATGAGTCACATAAATAGTAAAACATGCCTCATGTTGAAGAATGCCCAGAAATGAGGAAAAGCTATTCAAATGTGATAGCTTTTTTTCTATGACCTCCCACAAGTCCAGCATCTCTCAGGAAATCTCTGAGATGGTTCTTTGAACTCCACTGAAGAATCCCTCAAGCAATAAGAAGAAACATGAAAAGAAACTCCATTTGCGGTTTTCATCTGACATATTGTCTTGCACCTGATCTATTCCTGATTCTATTGTTATGGCTTTCTCCTAGGACTCTGCTCCAAATGATAGCTGTTTAAACATTTTCTCCCAAACTTCATTTTATTGTATGGTTAATTAGTAACTTTTTAAAATCATGATTCCCAAGGGACCTTTTGTTTGTTTAAGCAAATGATCCCTAAACTCCTGTGGTCCTGTGGAAGATCAAACAGATAAAATTTATACCCTTCCTGTTAGTATGGAATTTACAGGGAACACTATTTTCCTGTGTAAGGGTCAAAGACATTGAATTTTGCCCAAATCAAAGTGGATTTCTCACAATCATCAAGGGCTTAAATTCTTTCAGCTCTATAGAAATAAGTAACCGTCTTTCCAGAACCAAAGTCAGAAAACATCCCTTACTCTGTCTTTTAAAATTTATTGAAAGCAAAGGACATTTAAGGAAGACCTGGCAAATTGTGGGAACCAAGAAACTCTCTACCTGTTGCTAGTGAGTACAAGCTCCTGGGTACAGTAAGAGCACTGTGGTAATGTTGCAGCTAACAAGTGCCTGCTCTGTGGAAGCCATGAACAGAGATCTGAAGAGTGAGTGTGATTTGCTTAGACATGTTCATTACTCATCACCCAGAACCTGAGTTGTAAGGTTTTGACTTGCAAGCTTTGACTTGCATCAGAACCCAGGTCCTAAAATAATTGCTAACGTTTCTTGACAGGAGTAGCTCTCTATGTATCAGTAAGATGTCAGTCTTTTCTTTAACAACTGAAACTTGAGTTTTAATAAAACTAGTTGGGGGGTTTCAAAGGTAAGATAGCACATTTTAGGGAGAGACTATAGTTTCTCATGTATGAGATCTTGGGGAAAATTCCATTCTCTCAATATAGCAAAAATGGGTCCCTAATATTTACTTCTTGCTCTACAGCTTGAATGTAATTTCCTCTACTTAATAAGCAGCACCACAAGCCATACATAAGAGAGTAAGTCACTCTCTTAGTAAGGTAACACAATAAACCAATGAACTCTCCTAAACAAATTTATCAATTATACTTCAAATGTGCCTAAGATGCTAAGGAGTGTTTATTTTTGAAAAGACGGAGATAGAATATTATAGATGTGCTGGGCTTATTCTAAGCTGAGAACCTTTCAAGGACCCATGTGAAGGAACTCTGCCTGGATAAGATGAAGAAAGGTGACTGGTATGCTTCTCAACTTCAGATTTGGTCTGGTGTAGTTTTCTGACCAGCCTACAGTACCTAGGAAGGAAGCAGCTTATATTCCAACCACTTATTACACTCCAGTCAGATTCCATTTTAAAAATCCAGGGTCAGAGGGTTCTGAGGTATGATCTTATCTCATGTCGGCATAGACACTGTTTACCTTCTCAGAAAGAAAGGAGGGGAGACTTAGTTCCCTAATTTCAATAAGGAACATATCAAGATCACTGTGAAAATACAATGAACCAGATGAGAGAAACCATTCACATTCCAAATTCCTATTCTAAGAACGATAGAAATTGGAAAGATTCCAGCTGTTCAGTTGATTTATTATCGTTGTTTTGTTTTATTGTTATTAATTAGAGCCACCATCTCTGTACAATGCTCCTTACCTCAGAGATAAGAAGCCCTGGACAGTCAATCTTCTACTCCTTCATGGCTGCTTGATAGGCAGCATCACAAAGGGGATGCTGATCATTTTCTCAAAAGTTAAATAGGAAAAGGCTATCAATTAATCAAACACTTGAGTGGACAGAGGCTTTGAGTTGAGTTTCTGTCGTCAATTGCTTGGCTTCACTTACTTCTTATATATACTACAAATAATGACATAAAATGTCTGGACCCAGATTTGCTCATCTGTAATGATGATTAGATCATGTTGAGAGTTAAATGGCATAGTCCAGCAGCATCTGACCTTTAGTAGCCATCTTCTCGAGGTAACCATCATTACTATTCCTTGGAGAGATTTATGAATTAGAGTTTGTCTATTAAGTTGAGAATAACACGCAAAAGTTCTTTACTCTGAGGTCTCCTACAGAAACCTGTTCTTATTACATTAAATGCCTCAGTATTCCTAGAATGGGTGGTATAAGTGCAGTTGTTAACCCCTAAAACATTAAATGAACTTATTTCCTAAATCTCCTATAACTCTTCTTAATGGGTAAATAGAAACCAGGGGAAAAAATCAAGAAAAGCATTCCTAAATTTTTCCTAACTTGATATAGTGACAGGGGAAAACTGAGCTTAGGATTTAGCAAACTTGACTTCATTTGATTTTTGTCCCTAGCAAGACAACTGGCTAATTAAACTCTGACTTTCATCTTCAAAATTAGAGAATTAGCTACAGTAATAGTTAAAGTGATTTCTATGTTTGAATTTATATGGTAATCTTAAGTCCTTGATCATTTTATTCATTGCACCCTAGTACCCATTTTATCAAGTTTTATTGCTTTCTTGTAGTCAACAAAGAGAAAGATATAAGGCGACATGTGTAGGCTATCTCATGTAAAGGACCTGGGCCCACTCAAGAGACTCAAGATTCAGATTTCATGTGGGCTCAGCTGCACACCTTCAGAGAAAAAGAAGAGGAATAAGATGAACAAAGCTGGACTCCTCACTTATAAGCCGCTTCCGCTACCACTTCACTCTTAAAATCAATTTATTATTATTATTTATTATTGTTATTATTATTATTATAAGTGTATTGGGTGTTTTCATGTATGTCTGGTGTCCATGAAAGCTAGAAGAAAGTGTGGGATCCCCTGGATCTGGATCTGGACCCGGATCTGGAGTTGAAGAAGCCACCATGTGGGTACTGAGGATCAAGCAGGCCCTCTGGAATAACAGCCATTGCTCATAACTGCTGAGACATCTCTCCAGCCCTTCAAGTAACTCCTAAGATTATTGATTTTATTATTCTTACTTAGAGTTAAAATTTTATTCTTACTTATAGGTAAAATAATCTAGTACAATTTGGAGAGATTATGACTCAAAGTGATTATCTTCTGGTGCCTAAAAATTATCTCAAAATACTGAGACCTTTTAGATTAAAATTTTAATTCTTAAACATCAAAGGACTGATAATATAACTTCTCTGTACTTTGCATGCAATCACTCAACTGTGAAGTACAAATGGGCTGGTCTATTCGTTCCACAGTGTCTGAGGTGTCTGTTGTGCTCAAGGCAATAAACCTGTCCTGGATTTACAATTGTTGATGAAACAGTCATGATCTATGTTCTCAAAGGCTTCACTATAGAGGATAAAAGGTAAGTGGATATACATTTAAATATATACATCCCTAAAGTTATAGTGAGTATCCTAGCATAAATAAGCTTAGTGGTGTCTCTATAGCATTGCAAGTAGTGTTATAGAAACACAACATGACATAAATGGTTCTCCAGGAGGATATTTTGACAAGGTCTTACTTAAACTGAAATCTTAAAAATAAGACTTATTCATGATAGAATAGAAGCAGAGCATTTTGGAGATAAAGGAAAAAATCTATAAAAATCCTTTGATAATGAGAGCTTTAATGTCTTCAAAAAACTGAAGCCTAGCACAGCTACACAAAGGAGGAACTCAAGCATTACAGAGTAGTGTGGTCATGGAGGACCTATAAACCAGGAAGAGATGTTTGAATCCTGTTCTAGGGAAGGGGAATTCCACTGAGCATAAGGACGGATCTCATATATGGATGTGTGTGGGTGTGGGGAGGGGTGAGAATTCCTGTGTGCTTGTGAATGTATGTGTCTGAATGTATGTGTGTGAGGTATGTATAAACATGTGTGAGAGCATGTACATGTGTGAGAATGTGGATGGAGTATGTGGGCCTGAATGTGTATATATGCAAGTATGAGTGGGTCCGTGTGTGTATGTGTGTGTATGTGGGAGATGTGCATGTGTTTTTGAGTGTGTGTATATGTGTGTGTAAATGTGTGGATATATTGTATATATGAGGGTATGTGTGTGTATGTATGTGTACATGTGTATGTGAGTGTATCTCTTTGTGTGTATATGTGTGTGTGAATGTGTGTGTGTGAGGGCGGGTGTTTAAGATGGTGCTCACTAAACAACCCAAATTAACCTTGCACGTGTGACTCTTCTGCTTCATCCTCCCAAGGGCTGTATTATGGGCATGTATAACCATGCTGGGTTCGTCTATAGAACACTCTGGTTCTGCCTTTAGAATAGAATAGCAACACCAGATTAGTATACATTAAAAATGGAAGAAAAACATGAGGTAATTAGTACACAATGCGGATTTTAATAGTAAATCAGAAACAGAGGTTGAAGACACAATTTTAACTCCACCACCTTAACAGGAAACCATGATAATGACCACGCTGAGAGCTATTCGTTCATGACATTACAAAGCATACATATTTAGGATAGTGTTTTTCTCCTGATTAACTCTGAACATTTCCAGGCAGCTGTTAATCAAAGAATGCCAAGCTAATTAATTTAATATACTAAAAAAATAAAATAAAATACTATGTCAGTACAATAGTAGGAAACTATAAGAGCTAGTTGGCTGCTTCTTAGTATAATTATCAGCAGCAGTCTTACTAATTAGCATTAGTTAGCATAAGTACCATTAATTATTAGTCAGCTACCACCCTGTTAACATTTTATTAGCATATATCAGGAAAGTGGAGGTGGAAGTCAGAACTTGGAGGAGTAGAGGGGAAGCTGAGGTCAGAGTGTATTGTGTGATAAAAGAATAAATAATTTTTTTAATTTCATCACTTAAGTTAACTTTTGTGCTTCTCCCTAATGTTCCCTCATGCTACCAGTCCTTATCCTCAATCTAATTTCTCTTATTTTCATAAATAGACAGGCCACAGTCAGGAACGGTGATGAGAAATTATACAGCAATAACTACATTCATCCTGGTAGGACTAACTGATGATGCAAATCTTCAAATTCTGCTTTTCATATTTTTGCTCTTAACTTACTTATTGAGCGTGGTTGGTAACCTGACCATCATCACTCTCACACTGGTGGATTCCCACCTTAAGACACCCATGTATTTTTTCCTCAGAAATTTTTCCATTTTGGAAGTCTCATTCACAACTGTCTGTATTCCCAGATTCCTCTACACAATGGCGTCTGGGGACAATACCATTACCTACAATGCATGTGCCACTCAACTATTTTTTGTTATTGTCCTGGGTGTGACTGAGTTTTTCCTGCTGACCGCCATGTCCTATGACCGCTATGTGGCCATCTGCAAGCCTCTGCATTACACCACCATCATGAGCAACAGGGTCTGCATCCAGTTCCTAGTTGGCTGTTATTTAATTGCTTTAATTATTGTCATCCCACCTTTTAGCATGAGTTTTAAGCTTGAGTTTTGCAACTCCAATGTTATAGATCACTTTGGCTGTGACGCTGCTCCCATCCTGAAGATCAGCTGCTCCGACACAGAGTTCATAGAGCGATTTGTCTTGATCTTGGCTGTGCTGACACTCATGTTCACATTACTGTGCGTGGTAATGTCTTACACATACATTATCAGAACCATCCTCAGATTCCCGTCAGCCCAGCAAAGAAAAAAGGCTTTTTCTACGTGTTCCTCTCACATCATTGTGGTTTCTATCACTTATGGCAGCTGCATTTTCATCTATATTAAACCATCTGCAAAAGAAGGAGTGGCTATAAATAAGGTTGTGTCTGTGCTCACGACTTCAGTTGCTCCAGTTATGAATCCTTTCATCTATACTCTGAGGAATAAGCAAGTGGTTCAGGCTTTCAAAGACATGATCAAAAGGATTGCTTCTATCACAAAGAGCTAAGGGACCCTTCAATGGTTAAATTAACAGGATCTAGACGTAGCTAGAAACAAGCCTCTGGGCATGCTTGTGAGGGATTATAGGTTAACAGAGGTGGGAAAGCCACCTTAACTGTGAGAGCATCACTCCCTAAGCTGGGCTTCTGGACTGAATACCAAAGAGACAGAGACCTGAGCCCTGGCATTCATCAAGCCTTGTTTTCTGGTAGAAGATACAAAATGACCACCTGCATCAAGCTCCTGCCACCATCCCCCCATGCCATAATGGACCATACCCTCAAAGTGCGAGCCAAAATAAACCAACCTTAATTTCTTTTGCCAATTATTTTGTCACACCAATGAGAAAAGTAACTGATGCGGAGATTTTGAACAAAGAATTGGAGCCATTGCCATGATTGACCTGACTGTGTTAGGCCTTTGGAATTAATTTAGGATGAATGAAGAAAGGTTTGGAACTTTGGCCTAGAAAAGACCTCAAACACTATAAGTAAAGCATTGTGAGACATTCCAGTTGTAGTTTGAAACATCAGGAGGCTGAGAAAAGCATGGACAGGGAAGGAACAACTCATTAGATTTTAGAGGGAATAAGAACTCTATCAGGAAGCTAGCAAGAGACTATTGATATGATATTCTGGCAAAGAGTCTGACTGCATTCTGCCCATGTACCAGGAAAGTTAATGGGGTTGAATTTAAAGACTGGTTTGGTTGATGGAAGGTATTTCAAGGCAAGACAGTACTCCAGCTGTTACTGTTTGCTGAATTTATCCAAGCCTACAGTGAGAAAAAGCAAATATTTAGACAGAGAGTGTTTTCAGGTGTCTTAGTTGTCCACCAGGCCCTACTTCTGAAGAAAACATACATCTGTATGTGTAATACAGAGAAATCAATCTGGCTGCTTCACCCCTACTGGCTAGCTTTCATAATGTTAGAAGGTACTTTACAGGTTGTTAGAAAGAAAAAGTCATCAAACTGTGAACTTGCATGATAGAATGTCAATCTAGCAGATAAGATGTGCCTACAGTGAAATAATGGTCTAATTGTTACAAATTAAGTACTCAAGGGATTTAAAGCATATTCTGAAGGAGAGAGTTTGTGACTGCTACTGTAACAAACTCTAGAGCAAGAGAGGCCATAAGCCCTAGAGAGGAATCCGCTGTTTCTGTTCTGCTAAATGGAAGTGTTGACAATTTGTTTTCTGAATATTTCTGTTTGTACCTGTGTGCTAGTGTTACCTTCAGCCTTGATCAGAGATGTGTCTTGTTTTTTCCTCCAAAATCTTTTTTTATTAGATATTTTCTTTATTTACATGTCATATGATTTCTCCTTTCCCAGGCTCCCCTCCAAAAAAAATAAATAAACAACAAGAACAAACCCCTGTCCCCTCCCCCCTCCCCATGCTTGCCACCCCACCCTCTCCCACTTATTGGCCCTGGCATTCCCCTACACT
>NW_022196910.1:56350156-56358991 GCF_008632895.1 Mastomys coucha | reverse complement strand
TCTCTTGTATTTCTTTGAGGGTGCTATTTATGTCTTTCTTAAAGTCCTGTATCATTACCATGAGAAGTTATTTTATATCTGAATCTTGCTTTTCTTGTGTGATGGTGTGGCCAGGACTTGCTATGGTGGGAGTATTGGGTTCTGATGATAACAAGGAACCTTGGTTTGTGTTCCTCTTATTTTTAAGCTTGCCCTGCATCATCTGGTTATCTCTAGTACTACCTGCCCTTGCTAAATCTGACTGGAGCCTGTCCCTCCTGTGATTCTGGTTGTGTCAGAACTCCTCAGAGTCAAGCTGTCTCTGTGATCCTGTGATTCTGGGATCCTGTAATCCTGGGATCCTGTAATCCTGGGCTTGTTAGAGCACCTAGGAGTGGAGCTTCCACTGGGTGTTGTGAGACTGGCTGCAGAGCTTGCACCCAAAGTGTGCTCAGGACACCAGCCCAGAGAGACCTGAAGGAACCCAAGCCACTGGGCTGGCAGAGTTCCTGTGTGCTTGGTCCCATTGGTCCCAGTTACTGCCAGTATTCAGACAGATGTTGGGTCCTCCTCACCTCTGATCCTGGGCATGTCAGCACACCTGGGAGTGGAACTTCCTCTGGGTGTTGTGGGACTGACTGTGGAGCTTGTGCCCAAGGTCAGCTCAGGACACCAACCCAGAGAGACCCTCTTTCCTAGGTTTTCTAACTTCAGGGTTGCCTCCCTTTGTGATTTCTTTATTGTTTCTATTTCCTGAATGGTTTTATTCAATTCAGTTTATTCAATGTGCCAAGGACCTAAATCCATCCCACAGATGCTCTTTGTTTGGTGGTTCAGTCTCTGTGTGCCCCTAAAGGATATGCTCATTTTTTTAAACACACTGAGTACATTTAGTGCTTCCTTTATGTGCAAAGCTATGGGGGCATCTTCTGTAATGTGGGTAGCCTCTGAGGTCTCATCACTGAAGAAAAAAAACTTTCTCTACCCTGGCAGCCATCAAGTGCCAATGGCTCCTCAGTCAGGGGTGGGACTTCATCCCCTCCCCCATCCAAGCTAGGATGTAGAATAGCTTGATCTTGTGCAGGTTTTATGTATGCAGTCACGACTTGTTAGTTCATGTATAGAACTATATTGTCATGTCCAGCAAGTGCTGTTTTGCTGAAGGCATATACTTCTGGGTCTCCTCTGCCCCTTTTATGATAATCCCTGAGCCTTAGTGAGAGGTGATATGATAGAGATGTCTCATTTGCAGTTGAGCAGTCTTCAGTCTTATTCACTCGTCAATGAGTTGTAAGTCTTTGTATTAATAGCCATCAACTGTCAAAAGAAGCTTCTATAGTGAGGGTTGAGAGGTGCACAATTAGTATGGGTATAAAGATAAGAACTTAAGGATAAGATTGTTATGTCTGTTTAGCAAATAATAGTATCAGGTCCCCACATATACATAGTGCCTATGACCTAACCAGCCAAAGGGTTTTGGCCCAGTTAATGGTACCAGGCATGAGTTCCATCTTGTGAAATAAGCCTGAAATCCAACCAGAAAGTGATTCATTATTCTCATAACATTTCTACCACTATTGCACCAGAGGGCATATCTCACCAAATTATTATAGCTCACATGGCTCACAGGTGGATTAAACTGTTAATGACTTTGCTTCCCTAGTAACATGCATAGAACTATCCAACAATGTGAAAGCTAACCAATAGGGGTGAAGCTTCCAGGTCAGTACCAGCTTGATGACTCCATGTCCTATAATTTAAATGCACAGAATCTTCAAAAATAAGTTTTACCATCAAGTTTTAGAAAGTAATAAGGCAATGGCAACAGCCTGTAGTATTTCAGGGATTCCACGGGAACCCACTGACTCAGAAGATATAACCATACCTGGCTTTTTTATTTGGTACCTACAGTACCTGGACAAGGTACTATCCACCAATACAGGGTAACTCCACTTACACCCCTTCTTATACATGTACATATATTTAGGAATCTTTGGTAATAGTAAGTTTCCATATAGTATTTTCAAGAGTCCATAGTGTTAATTAGTTATCCCACTCTTTTACACTGTGGAAGAAATTTAACACAGCAACATGGGTATGCTGCTCATGTCCAAAGACCTTCTAGGTCTATGTGATCTGGCTAGAGTGCAAACATGCCTTTAGTACATACCTTTGATCCTTCTGTCTGTAGTTCTTAGCACACACCTTTAACGCCAAACAATGACATCTAATTGAGGGCAAACAAAATGATGAATCAGAGAAAGATTTGACAGAGTCAGAGGTAGGATACATACAACTCTTATGAGAACACAGGAAAAGGACTCTAAGAGCAGCATACGGAGAGTCTGTTAGGATACAAGCAGTCCAGTTCAAAAGAGTCACCAGACACAAATGAGCAGCTAGTGCCAGAAGTTCTCTGTTGTGCCTCTCTCCTGGGTCTGGCCTCCAGAAAACATCACACGAGTCTGCTTCAGCAAAGCATCACACAAGTCTGCATCACGTGACACAGTCAGACACTTCCATTTTACATATATACAGTGGAATTCTATTAAAATATTAAAAAAAATGAATCCAAGACACTTGTTGAAAAATCAGTGCAATAGAAGGTCATTGTGTTAAGCCAAATAAGCCAGACAAATAGCACATTTTTCTCTCATATGCAGAATGTAAACTTTAATTTATACTGTGGGTGTATATATGTACATGTGTGTGTAGGCCATGAAAGTAGAAATGAGAATATGTCAGGAGAGGAATCAATCTTAAGGGTGGGTGGGTAAAGAAGAAAATGTAATGGAACTGCTGTGATATAGAAGAATGGAGGGCTGTTTGTGGAAAAGAATGGCACTAGGAGGAGGGGCCAATGGGAAGAAAAGGATGTGAGAAGATGAATGATGACAAATATGTATGAAAATTCTATAATTATACACATCACTTTGCATGCTAATAAGACAAATGGGTGCTACATTTTCTTGACTACATTTTCTTGGTCTCACTGCCCTAAGCATTGAATGACATTTTGTGTGGGAAGGGCATTTACACAGTGGATATTTTGCCCTGTGCAAATCTAGTGTTTATTAGCAAGTAGGTGATTAGCCAGGGAAGTTGTCCCTGGGTGCAAATATTGTATATGCACATCTTAAGACCCTCTCTCCCTTAAACTGGAGATTTGTGAGTTTTCCCTTAGAAACTCATAGGCTGATATGCATCTCTACTCTTACCTTACTTTGAGCATAACACTTTTACCAGTTTTATGTTTCATTTCTGCATGTTCCCTAAAAAAAAAAAATAAAAACTGCTATTTACTGCCTTTGGCAAGAGTGTATGCATGGGCTAATGAATAACGAGCTAGTTGTGCTTAGAAAATATGGCTTTTCTGGACCTTCAAGACCTCAAAGTCTTCCACCTAACATTCCTCTCCACAGCCGGCACCAGCTGTGACTACCCTCTGGGAAATTGAAATCTAATGACTCCATACTTCCTCCACAAGTGATCCTCTCTTTCTTACTTCAGCCACCCAACAGCCAACCTCCAAGCTACACCCTCTGGACTTTCTCCCTTGCTGTCGTGTCAGATTGTTCCCAGCATTGTCAACAAGGAACATTCATTAGCTTCTTCCAAACCAGGATCCCCAGGGCTGCTTGAACTTCTTCACTCAATTGATCCCCCAGTGCATGTTCTCAGTGCAGCAGATGTAACTCATGCCACTCTGGGTAAAGCATCATCTGGGGTTAACAGTGGGTTCATAGTCTACCTTCTGAGGTCACCATCTATTCTGGACTGGAAAAATCTAGCACTACTTTTCTCCTCAAAGTATTTCTAATTATTGGCCCTACTTTTTAAAGATAGGATGTCCAAGCACTTTGATTCTGCTTCAATTTGACTGAGTTGGGAAACAGAGAACATCAAGTCCCTACTACACTGAGAAGAGACAGGAAAGCAGAAGATGAGGAGCCCTAGAAGGTCACAGGTTTCTGTAACACAGAGTGATAGCAACAAATGGAGGACATGCAATGTAACTTATATTATTGTCTAATTGTAATTTATCATTTTATCCACTCTTAGGACTTTTAGGGCTTTTAGGGCTAAATTTCCACTATAATGTTTTGGATAGTCAAGTAAGAAAATGTCTTCCATGTTTACAGCTTCAATGACATGGCTTCTCTGTGGTTTGAAGCCTGAAACAGATGCAGGTGTAAATGTTCAACCTCTTCCAGAAGATTCCAGGTTGGTAACTAGAAGAATGAAATATTCACTGTCAACTTTTTTATTATTTTGTGTGTATATATGATTTCCCTGCATGCATGTCTATGTACCACTCATGTACCTGGTAGTTATGGTGGGAGGGCACTGGATCCCCTGAAACTGGAGTTTGATGTTTATGAGCCTCCATGTGAGTGCTGATAAACCCTAGTTCTCTGGAAAGGCAGCCAGTGCTCCTAACTTCTCTCATCCATCTCTCCAGCCCTATGTGTAACCTTCCTTGATTCTTTATTTCAACTATGGATTTCACTCAGGTCATTATGTCAGTATAGTAAGTTGCAGCCAACATTCCAAAAATAAATTTAAACACAAAAAAAAAACCTGAAAATATATTTCATAGTATAGCAAAATTATCCTGTAAAATTTTAATTTATATATATGTCTGTGTGTGTATGCGTGTGGAAATTAAAATTTATTCTGTTCAAAAATGCTTAAACTGATACTTTATGAATTTTTATAAAAACTATAACTAGGAAACACCCTGAATAAATCAATGAGGAAGTTCCCAGATGACATGACCTTTTAACCATATGAGTTCACAAATAAGGAAATTTGAAATGTGCATGAAGTGTCACATATAGATTCTCTTTAAAGACCTTTTATCTAATAGTTGTGACACATACTGTAATCCTAGCACTTGAGAGGTAGAAACAGAAGAATCAGATATTCAAGGGTATCTTCAACTATACATTTTGATGTCAGCCCAGGCTACATGAGGTCTTGCCTCAGTAAGAGACAGACAGACAGACAGACAGACAGAAGAGAGAAAGATAGAAAGATAGAAAAAAAGAAAGAAAGAAAGAAAGAAGAAAGGAAAGAAAGAGGGATGTCATGGATTCATGTGGCTCCATGCAAAAGGTTTTATAGGAGATTTAGCATATTATCAAAGAAAACTAATCTAGAAATTAATGAATCCTGCTTTAAAATGCCTGCTTTAAAAATTCCTAGGTTCCTAAAATTCCTTCAAATGTTAATAAAAATCTCCTCATTCTTATAGCAAAGTAAAACTCTAGATCTAAAGACTGCAAGTGTATTTGAATGAGTACATACAAGCTGTTATTCTAAATCTCATACTTTACCCCCAGCAGGTGTGTAGAAACAACACAATGACATGTTGATAATGCACAGCTCTGTGACTACTAACAGACAGACACATTCAAAACAGACGTGTGGGATTTTGAGTAGAAATAAAAAGCTGCCCATTTTAACATCAAGAAAATTAAGGGAGTTAAATAAAAGAAACATAAGCAATTATTATAAACATGAAAATGCTAAACAGAAAGAGGAGTCTGGACTAGAACCTGTCACTTGACAAAGGAATGACCCTGGGTTGTATCAACTATACATGAGGGCAGTCCCCACGTTCATGAGCAGTAGGTCAACACAAATGGAACAACATGCTCTGAGGGGTGTGTGTGTGTGTGTGTGTGTGTATGCCTGTCTATGTGTATGAGTGTGTGTGTCTGTGTGTGTGTATGTGTGTGTATATGCCTGTCTATGTGTATGAGTGTGTGTGTCTGTGTGTGTGTATGTGTATGTGTGTATGCCTGTCTATGTGTATGAGTGTGTGTGTCTGTGTGCATGTGTGTGGGTGTATGTTTCTGTGTGTATGTCTGTGAGTGTGTGAGTATGTGTGTGTGTGTGTGTGTGTGTGTGTGTGTGTGTGCACGCGTGCGCGCACATGCAAGGTCTCTCACAAGAATGTGTACATACATGCATGAATCTGTTTTTAGTTTTGTTTGGGGTTTGGTTGAAGAGAAAGAAAACACATGAAATTGGGTAGGGAGGTAGAAAAAGATCTAGGAAGGGTTGGGTGTTGTATGAAATTCTCAAAAAATAAATAGAAACCTTTTTAAAAGAAAGGAAAATAATGCTGGGGACAAAAAGTTTGTGACTGTTCTGAAAAAATGTAGCAGCCTCAAGCATCTGCTAATCATCTGAAAAGACTTAGCAGCCTCTGGCACCTGCTAATCATCTGAGAAGATGTAGCAGCCTCAGGCATCTGCTAATCATCTGAAAAGACTTAGCAGCCTCAGGGCACCTGCTAATCATCTGAAAAGATGTAGCAGCCTCAGGCACCTGCTAAACATCTGAGAAGATGTAGCAGCCTCCGGCATCTGCTAATCATCTGCTGTTGTACTGCCACTTGCTGCTAGAAGGAAGGGGGCTTAGAAGGGTCTGGAGGCTCAGACAGTTACAAGACTCACAAGACCCCACTCTGGGCTTGCTAGGCAGTAAACAGTTGCTGGAGAAGAGTAGACCCAATGGAGATGTCTGTAAGCAGCTGGGGTATCTCCAGTGGTGAAGCTTGCATGAGCCATTACCCTTGTCCTGATGGGCTCTTCTGTGATGTGGCTGCCTTTGTGTCACCACTGGTCCCATAAGCAATGTGTTACTTCTTCTAGAGAGACTTGAGCGGAGCCATTTCTATTGTCTGTTATCAATATTCCCTCTGAGTTGAATATATGTTTGGTCACATCTCCTCAAGAAAAGTCACTCCACTGATCACACAGACATATTAGACTTTGTTTGTGAAACAGACATTTCTTTTACGCTGGCCTAAGAGAGAGCTCCATGTGAGGAAATGCAAGAATTTTCTTACATAGGATATAAATGGGAATAAGAAGGACCAAGCAAACGGGCCATTGGTCTGGGAAAGCTCATGGTCCATTTCATTCTGTCTTCTGCAGGTTCCTCTGGTGCTCATCAGAACACCTCTAACTTTGTCACCCTGATTACTCTTTTTCATTTGAACACTCAGGTCTGTTTGTTTGTTTGTTTGTTTTCCAAAAATGAAAAATAAAACTTCATTGACTGAATTCATCCTTCTAGGTCTCACGGATGTCCCTGAACTTCAGGTGGCAGTTTTCACTTTTCTTTTTCTTGCCTATGTATTCAGCATGATTGGAAATCTGGCCATCCTCACTATTACCCTGCTGGATTTGCACCTTCACACTCCCATGTATTTCTTTCTCCGAAACTTCTCTTTCCTAGAAATTTCTTTCACAAACATCTTCATTCCCAGGGTTCTGGTCAGCATCACGACAGGAAACAAGAGTATTAGCTTTGCTGGCTGCTTTGCTCAGTATTTCTTTGCCATCTTTCTTGGAGCAACAGAGTTCTATCTCCTGGCTGCTATGTCCTACGATCGCTATGTGGCCATATGCAGACCCCTACACTACATGGCAATCATGAGCAACAGAGTCTGTACCCAGCTGGTTCTCTGCTCTTGGCTGGCTGGGTTGATGGTCATTATACCTCCCATAACTTTGATGAGTCAGCAGGACTTTTGTGCATCCAACAGGCTAAACCATTATTTCTGTGACTTTGAGCCTCTTCTAGAACTCTCCTGTTCTGACACAAGCCTCATAGAAAAAGTTGTCTTTCTCGTGGCATCTGTGACTCTGGTGTTGACACTAATGCTGGTAACTCTCTCCTATACACTCATCATCAGGACAATTCTCAAGCTCCCTTCAGCCCAGCAGAGGACAAAGGCCTTTTCCACATGTTCTTCCCACATGATTGTCATCTCCCTCTCTTACGGGAGCTGCTTCTTCATGTATGTTAAGCCTTCAGCAAAAGAAGGGGGTGCATTCGATAAAGGAGTAGCCTTACTCATTACTTCAGTTGCTCCTTTATTGAACCCCTTCATTTATACCCTAAGGAACCAACAGGTGAGGCAAGCATTCAAGGATACAGTCAAAAAGCTTGTGAATCTTTAAAGAATTCAGAACTGAACTCTTAATGAATGAGTTCTGACTGTGTGCCAAGCTCTCTCTCACTGACTACGTACCCAATTAAGAGATTTACTCCAATGTGAAAGTTGAAGATACATTTCAGCCAGTTAAGTGTTAATGGAATGATCTGAATAAGATTTTAAAACTGAAAGGCAATTGAATTACTCAGTTGTCTGAATTAGAATCAATAAATACCATCACAAGGAATGGCATTTAAACTGAGTCCTGACAAGTAGGAATAGCATGCAAAATTTCAATCCAAGGAACTAAAAAGAACATCTCATTAATTTTACTCAGACCAAATTCAATAAGGAACTATTTTGGTTTTGAACTAAATTAAATCCTCACTTAAAGTAAATTAAACATCCATGGTGTTCAGGCATCTGAAATTGGATCAGATCTATAAATTTTAGCAATTGCAACCATATATAATCTACACAGTAGATAACTGATTATGTACAAATAGAGGTGATTGTAAAGAAAAACACTCTTTGGTAGAACTCAAACATTAAATGTTAAAGATCCTCTCAAATTTAAATAGTAAAAGGGGCAAAAAAGAATAATTAGAAAAGCAATAAAAATTCATGTGGCTAGTAATAAAAACACCAAATGCACTAAACAAAGAAAGAACTTTAAAAGCAGTAAGGGAAAAAAGGCAAGTAACATATAAAGGCAGGCCTATCAGAATTATGGCAGATTTCTCACCAGAGACTATGAAAGCTAGAAGAACCTGGGCAGATGTCATACAGACCCTACAAGAACAAAAATGCCAGCCCAGGCTACTATACCCTGCAAAACTCTCAATTACCAGAGATGGAGAAAACAAGATATTCCATGACAAAACCAAATTTACACAATA
>NW_022196910.1:56339889-56348703 GCF_008632895.1 Mastomys coucha | reverse complement strand
ACTTTTATAATACTTATTTTTATTGTTATAATATTTTATAAATTTTAAGAAATATGACAAAAAAGATACTGTAGGTATTGAAGGGGTCTCTGGGAGGAGCAGTGGTACAAAAGGGAAACAAGAATGTGATTCAATTCTATTTACTTAAAATATGTTTTTAAATGTTAACAAATTCAGATGAATTGAAGTCATGTAACTTTTCTCTTCATAATGCAATAAAAGTTTAAAAAAAAATTCATGTGGCAAATAGCTGAGTGTGGTGACATACACATTTATTCCCAGAACTTGGATGAGACAGGCAGACTGATCTCTGTAAGTTCAAAGCCAGCCTGATCTACAAAGTAAGACAGTAAGTAAGTAAGTAAGTAAGTAAGTAAGTAAGTAAGTAAGTAAGTAAGTAAAAAAGTAAGTCAGTCAGTCAGTCAGTAAATAAATAAATAAATAAACAAGCAAACAAACACACAAGTCTCAAGAAACATAGGTTACTCTGGGTGGCCGTTGTGAATGACTTTAATCTCAGCATTCAAAAGGCAGAGGCAGACAGATATCTAAATTTGAGGTCACCTGGTCTACAGAGTGAGTTCTATAACAGCCAGGGCTACATAGACAAACCCTGTCTCAAAAAAAAATTAAAATAAAATTTATAAAAGAAGCATAGATTACTGGAAACGTTAAATGATGAAGAGACTGAGTACTGTGAAAAAGTGTGGGAAAAGCAGTCACAATTTATTTGATCTTAACCGTCTTCAAATGTGGACATTGGAAGTAGAGTAAAAAACCAGACTGCAGTGTGTTACTGTTGATTGGGAGCCAAAACATAAGAGACTGATTAAACTGAGCTTCAAAGTAGATGGATAAAACAAACAACAACCCCAGTTTATGCTTCCTCTTGGTCCCTTTGCTTTCTCATTCACAATACACTGTAACTGTGGTCATACATTTAATGTATGTATTTACCTCTGATCTGTAAAGCTCAGGAATGCAAGGATAATCTGTTTTTATCACAATTCCATCCCCAAAGCCAGACCTACTGAAAAAAAAGCTATTGAGGTCATGAATGAACAAATGAACTCTAGAAACCAAATAGAATTTAAGTAAAGAGCTTGACCATTTAAGAATTTACATTCTGGCAATAATAAATCAGCAAAGAGTGCTTTATATGGACTTCTTAGATCTGTCTGAAAATTCCTCCCTATTCTATAAATGAAGAAAGGGAAGCTTACACAGTGAAACAGCTGATGCATGACACAGAGTCCCAAGTCAAATCCATCTGGTGCCAAAGCCCACCTGGTAAGTACTATGCCATCCAGCCACCGTAACTGGTTTAACAGACATTACTCTCAGTGTTATTAAGTGTTGTACTTCTGGTCTTTGTTCTATCTCTCTCTTCTCTGTGCACTCATTGGAAACGCTTTAGAAAATTTGAAGCACACAGAAGTCCATATTACTTCACCCTTTAGTTCATGACTTCTCTCAAGATGTTTCTTTCATGGTGGCCCATGCCAGCCATTCTTGAACATGGGAAGTAGTAGCAGAAAGATTCCAAGTACCAGACCAGCCTGAGATATATAGTGTGTAATGATGGTTTCCAATGGTGGTTCCCTATTTTATCTTCTTTGCTAAACCTTTCAAGAAAAATGGGCATATACATTAAATATCCAGTGGCAAGAGTTGGTAACAATTGTGACTGGATCAGTGATAATTGAAATAATTTATTGAACTCAACTATTAGTGAACAATTCTATGTAAAATAAAGATGCCGAAAATTTTAGAGCTTTTTATATGTTTACATAACAGTATTCTTTCTACTAACATGTGTTGCAACTTTTCTGACCTCCCATCTGTGGACTTCCTGCTGTCATGGACCTAATTCCTTCCCAAATGCATATATACTCACTATGTAGCACCACTAAAAATCTAATGGACCAAAACTGTGCCCATCTGGATCAACCATCATTACTGCCTGACATCTGGTAAATACTATGAACATTTAACACAATAATGTCTCTTGTTACATTCATCCATAACCAAAAGCTGTCTCATCGTCTTAGCACTGAGCCTTGTTATAGACCTATACCCTTCTTTATTCATGATCATCTCTATTATTGTTAACCCTGGTATTTAAAATCTATATTTAAATATCTTTTAACAAACACCACCTCTGCTTCGGGCTGGCTAGTCCTGAAATTCTTCTTGGGTCAAAGTCAAGGATCCAGTTATACCTGAATCAAGGTCCCTAAACTGAACACAGGGGTTAGGAATTGTCTTTACTGAAATTGACTTATTTTGATTATGACTTTCATTTCTCAGATCAGTATTATCATCCAGCTGAAAAACTTGATGCCATTTTTGCCATTGTGTTACCTCAAGATTTTACGAATGTTTTACCGCATGTATGTGTGCACACCAAATGAGTGCCTGGCACCCATGGAAGTCAGGACTCTTTGTTTTTAAAATTATATTTTTTATTAATTGTTGTATTTATTTACATTCCAAATGTTGCCCCCCTTCCCAGTCTTCCCTTCAAGAGTCCTTCACGCCATCCCCCTTCCCTTTGCCTCTGAGAGGGTACTGCCCACCCCAGTCCCTGACCAGCCTACCCACCCCAGATCACCCCCCAACCACATCCAACCCACATAGTGTTTTTCCATTTGGCATGTTTATCTTTTTGCAGAGTTGGCTCTTTGATTAATTCTTTGTACTAGTTTCTTCCTTCCTTTCTTTCTTCCTTATTGCTGTCTTATTAATTTCTGCCATGATTTTGATTATTTTTTCCCATCTCCTATTTTATACTTTGCTTGTTCTTGTTTCCAAATCCTTACCATGTATCATTTGTGTGTCTGAAATCACTTGCATTTTTGTGGCACTAATTACTGCAACCTTTCCCCTTAGGATGGCCTTAGTTGTGTCCCATCTTGTCTTCACTGTGTTCTTTTTTCTCAGTGAATTCATGTACCTTTTATTGCTGTTAATATCCAGTTTTATTTCACTGTGGTCAAATGGAATATAGGGTATAACTTTTAGTTTTTTTCATATTTGTTGAGACTTACTTTGTATACTAATATTTGAGCAATTTTTTTAGAAAGTTCCATGGGCTGCTTATTTGCATTCTGTAGTGGGTGGAATGTTCTACAGATATCTGGTAAATACATTTAATTTATAAAAACATAAATCCAGGGCTGGTGAGATGGCTCAGAGGGTAAGAGCACTCACTGCTCTTACGAAGGTTCTGTGGTTGCTGAGTTCAAATCCCAACAACCACATGGGGGCTCACAACCATCTATAATGAGATCTGACACCCTCTTCTGGTGTGTCTAAAGACAGCTACCATGTACTTACATATAATAATAAATTTATCTCTGGACCTGAGCAAGCAGGGACTGAGCAAGCGAGACGTGAGGAAGCAGAGGTCCTGAGTTCAGTTCCCAGCAACCACATGATGGCTCACAACCATCTGTACAGCTACAGTGTACTCATATACATAAAATAAATAAATAAATCTTTGAAAAAAAGAACATAAATCCGATGTTTCTGGGAGGGTTTTGGTTTTGTTTTGTTTTGCTTTGCTTTGTTTGCTTTGTTTTGTTTTGTTTTGTTTCATTTTGCTTTCAGAGCAGGGAGGTTGTCCAGATGACTTGTCTATTGGTAAGAATAGGGTATTGAAGTCACCCACAATCACTGTGTTGTGGTTTGGAGTACATATGTTTAAAATGTTACATCCTCTTGATATAATCACTACATTAATGTATATAAAGTGATCTTTGTGTCTTCTGAATAATTTTAGCTTGAAGACTATTTTGCCAGATGTTAGAATATCTACTAATGCTTGATTTTTAGTTCCATTTGCTTGCAATATCATTTTCTGCCTGTTTACCCTAAGGTGGTAAGTAATTTGACCATTCACAATTTCCAATCTCAGGTCCATACCTAACTCTAAATACCAGAAAAAGAGATCACAATTCTTTGAGTTGCTCTCCAGTCTACGCCTAGTAGATGTTACTCTGGTCTAGTTCATTATTCTCTAGTTTTCCCAAAATGAAGTGTGAGTTTGGATGAGCTCACCCACAATATCTACAATAAAACACTCTCTTATTAAGCTCCTAAGTCAAGTATTACCCACAAAGAAGTGCTATCCAAAGCTCTGTAGTAACTTGCACAAGCCTTTCTGCCTTATCATACTGGTCTTGCTTTACTATTACCTCTCCGATACTTTTTATTCCTACTGTAATAGTGTATTTGTGTAGCCCTCCAGTAACCTCTCAGCATTCCATCTTTCTAAAGACTTCTGGATGCTATAATTAGCTTCCTCAAATATTTATGGTTGACACATTCATGCATCAGATCCCCCTGTCTAAAGTCAAACGGAAGTTGGGGGTAAAGCAAATTGGTTGTCTACAAGCAGCCTCGAATGAGCAAATAGAATCTGAACATGCTGTTCCATACATGCCCTGGCCAGAGACAAACACTGACCTGTCCAAGGCCTTGTGATGCTCCATCAGCAAATCTGAAAACCCTCTTGTCAAGGGGACATTTAACTGCTGCTGGGAGAGTCACGTGGCAATTATCTCTATGTAGAAATCTGAAGACTGGAGCTGTTTGGATTTTTTTAATGTTAAAAATGATTAAGCAAGAATGCCCATAGTACCGTGAAGGACAGTCTTATGGAGGAAATAAAGGAAAGACACAGGGTCCCTAATCTCCCATCACAAGTCTATTATCAAGGTACAAGTGCTATTCGGAAAGAAGAGGAACTGCAGGATGAGGTGCTACAACCTGCCCATCACCCATGCTCCTTAACCAATGTGTGAGTTTACCACAGCCACAGAAATCAAAAGCATTATGCCCAACACACAATCAACTGCACAGAAAACAACTTATTTCCTATTTCCTGATATTATTTTTAATCATTATTGTCACTGTCATTAACTTAACACTTTTGCATTTTGCTAATTTTTTATTTTTTATCATTTTATACATGTATATAATGAATTTGGCCATTTTCACCTTACACTGGCCTATCTCAACATCCTCCCTCATTCATCAAACCCCTTCTTCCCAATAAATCCCTCCACTTTCTTGTGTGTTGGTATTGGTGTTGTTATGTAGTTTGGTTGATTGGTTTCGTTTTGTTTGTTTTATTCTTTTTTGTTTCCCATTGAATATAAGTAGCCTTTAATGAAAAATGAATTTCAAGCAAATCTTGGTTACTCCCATGAGCACGGATGAGCCTGCCACTGCCTTGCTCTTTACTGTAGTCAAACCCCATGAGCACGGAGGAGCCTGCCACTGCCTTGCTCTTTACTGTAGTCAAACCCCATGAGCACAGATGAGTCTGCCACTGACTTGCCCTTTACTGTAGTCAAACCTTAACTCAGAAGCCCTCAACACTCCACCACAGAGGTTTGCTCATGCAATGTCTAGATTCCATACTGGGCTGGAAAACTCCATCTCCTGTGAAGACAAGAAGTCCACCAGGTCATCAAAGCAGCAAAGCACATCTGAGGTAGCCAATGAAAAATCAGAATAGAAGGAGAGAGATAGGCGTTCAAATTGCTTATTATCCAACCATGGTGGTATGATGTGTCTTAGCCTCTGTACAAGAGCTCAGTGATTATCCGGTAATTGTCATTTCCTTGGAGGAACTCCATCTTCACACAACCACTACCAGAGTCTCAGGGCCCTCATTGTTCCCAGCACCCCACTGGGCTAATTAGGGTTTCATGCATAAACATACAGGAATATTATTTGCATGATCATGAGCATCTTTGCAGTGGCTATATGACTAAAGAAAATGACACCTCTTCCCTCATTTGCTGGTGGCTTCTTGTTAAATTCTTCAGAGCCTTTTGAACTTCTTCACTACTCTCCTATTAAAAGTTCAAGTTAAAGGTTCTTGGCAAATAGTAGTGCTCATTAGCACACTCTAGATGTGGGTCTCCTGAGACATTTACTTCTTTCCTCAACTGACATGGCTGGGGTCTCCTCTGAATTGAGTTGTTTAAAAATGCTTTAGAGATGCGCTCTAGTGAAATACTCTTAGAGGCTGACTTATTCAGAGGACTGAGACAAGATCACTTGAGCTCAAGCAAGTCAGCAAAATAGCAAGATCCTATTTCAAACAAATAGGCAAATTAATAAGACTGCTGCACTAAAGATGCTCAAATCTGCTAATCAGAGAGGAAGCACATACCCAGACTCAGACCAATTAGAAAAGAGAAAGTAAGGCTTTGAAGACACACTCCTTTGTGGGTTTTTATTAACATTTTATCAATTCATAACTTGAATAAGTCACAGTTCAGAGATGCTTGATGGCCAAGCATCAGTAAATTAATACATTTATGCTGTGACAAAAGAATGCTAAATTGATACACAGAAAGATGAGTAGGCTTGTCCTATTAAGTTTTCTTAAATTTGTGAATTGTTGTGAATAATTATTTCATCAAAAAGCAATGATGGACAAGCAGGCAACTTAAGCTTTCACCACTTTCCATCCATTGGCTCATAAGTCTCGATGCTTCTCATAGACCTTCAAGATTAGAATCACACAGAATTTGTTCTACAAGCCCAAGGTATGTATATTCTGAGTTTAGAGCTGCATTAACATTACTTTTGTGACGTTAAATAAATTATGAAGTTGTACCTCTTTTTATTGAAACACATTCTTGTTTTTCAACATTGAAATGACAATGGCAGATATAAAACAAAATGGCTTCTCTTAATGATTGCTGCTTTCAGACCTGTGTGGCTATATCCAGAGCAGTGTACCAAATACATCTTTCCAAAAATGAGTTCAGACAAATGTTTTCCATTCATTTTTATTGATCTGTACCACATTTTGTAATTCATACATAGCAAAGTGTTATATTAATGAAAGTTCACATTGTTTCCAACTTTTAGCCAGGCATGACGGTGCATACTTCTAAGCTCAGTACTTAGATTGGGAGACTGATGCAGGAGGTGGAGGGTGATTGAGGCCAGTCCAAGCTACACAGCAAGACTATGACTCAATTTTTTTCAACTTTTATTATTTACGGAGCCAAAACAAATACCTTTGTAAAATTACTAATGTAGAATTATATGGAATGTGCACAAAAAGTTTCAAATGACAACATGGAACACTTTACAAGAATAATAATAACTACCAGGAGATGACAGAGACTGGAACTTCAAGATTGGACCATATGTCTTGTTAATTGTACATTCTTGGGGACAACAAGAAAAGATAGGTCCCTGAAGTTTCAGATAAGCTCAGGAATAGGTCATGGGGTTTCCTTATTATAGTGACTTATAAATCAAAACTACATGAAGTAAAAATATTCTTGATATTCAAGGCTTCTGAGTGAAATGCTAACCTTTTTGTAAAAGAGTAATATGACCAGTAGTAACCTGGAGCACCTTCCCTGTTTCTGTGCCGAGACAATGTCTATATGAGGAGGAGAGAGACAGCACCCATCTAGGAGGCTGAGTGAATATGAGAGGAAGTTCCAGTCACTGGCAAGCACCTCCCCTAACAGGATAATGCAAAGCAGTACCTCAAAGTCCCTCCTGAAATCATTTGATCTCTTTCCTTTGCTAACAGATCACTCAGTGCCCCTAAAACTAAACACAGGGATAATTCTGTAACAAAATAAGCTTTATACACACTGTCTTCCTAGCCAATTTCCAATGTTGTGTAGGACACAATTGATGCTCCCCCCCCTCCGCCCCACCACCTGGCTCCTCTGTTTCTCTCACAAAGTGTATTCTTTGCTGTGTTCTCATACATGAAACTGCTCTTGATCCACTGTAACACCCCTCTGGGGAACATTTGCAGTGTGCTCTTGGTTTCCATGAATTGCTTTCCTTTGTGTTTCTCTTGAAATATCCTTATTTACCCATCAGTTTTTAGAAAGAGTTCTTTCTGCGTATACATCACTCTATGCTTTCCAGATTTTAGAATAAGAGATCTGATGCTACTCTGTTGTTCCTGCCTGTGTGTGTGAGTTGGACTTTGACTTTTTTTTTTTTTTTTTTGGCTTTTCGTTTTGTTTTGTTTTTTTTCAAATTTTTTTTAACTTTTATTGCATTATCAGAAAAGATACATGATTTCAATTTATCTGAATTTGTTAACATTTAAAAACATATTTTAATTAAATAGAATTGAATCACTTTTTTGTTCCCCTTTTGTACCACCGCTCCTCCCACAGACCCCCCTTTCAATACCTATAATATATTTTTTGTCGTATTCTTTAAAATTTATAAAATATTATAAAAATAAAAATAAGTATTATAAAAGTTGTTTGATAAAAACAACAATCGATTTAAGTCTTATGTAGATGCTCATCTACAGCAATAGTGAAAATACATTTTTCTCACTATAAATATTAAAAAATTCCAAACATATTAGCTGTATACTTAAAAATAATACATCACTACTAGTATTTTCTTAAATGAACATGAGTATACAAAGTCTTTTTGTTTGTTTTGTATTTAGTAGAGTTTAAAATCTTGGCTTAAATCTTAAAATAAGAACAATTTTTAGACATTGGGTTTCATTGTAATAAGGTTGTATTTCAATGACTCTCACATCACCAAAGGATTTTACCTCCCTTGTAGCTAACCTGAGAGTTGATAGTTCTGCTGCACCAAGAAAGGAATTGTAGGCTTGATTTTTGGATACAGACTTCCTGCTATGGTCAAAGCTATTTGACTTGAGTGAGTGACTTCATTCTCAGCCCACAGAGAACAGGTTAATTTCATTTAAGATATGGTGTAAGTATTAAGATGGTCTATCCATAAAGTCATTCACCAACTGTTTCAATGAACAATGGTTCT
>NW_022196910.1:56319481-56338380 GCF_008632895.1 Mastomys coucha | reverse complement strand
GCTATGGTGGGAGAATTGGGTTCTGATGATGCCAAGTGACCTTGGTTTGTGTTGTTTATTTTCTTAAGATTGTCCCTGGCCATCTGGTTAACTCTAGTGCTACCTGCCTTGTCTAAATCTGACTGGAGCCTGTCCCTCCTGTGATCCTGGTTGTGTCAGAACTCCTCAGAGTCAAGCTGTCTCTGTGATCCTGTGATCCTGTGATTCTGGGATCCTGGGATCCTGGGTTTGTTAGATCACCTGGGAGTGTGACTTTCTTTGTGTGTTGTGGGACTGGCTGCAGAGCTTGTACCCAAGGTCTGCTCAGAACACTAACCCAAACAGACCAGAAGGAACCGGAGTCACTGGGCAGGCTGAGTTCCTGTTGTGCCTGGTCAAGCTGGTCCCAGTTACTCCCAGTGTTGGGACAGATGTTTGTTCCTGCTTACCTCTGATCCTGGGTATGTCAGAGCGCCTGGGAATGGAGCTTCCTCTGGGTATTGTGGGACTGGCTGCGGAGCTTGCGCCCCTTTTTTGGCTTTTCAAGACAGGGTCTCTCTGAGTAGCCCTGGCTGTCCTGGAACTCACTCTGTAGACCAGGCTCGTCTCAAACTCAGAAATCCGCCTGCCTCTGCCTCCCAAGTGCTGGGATTAAAGGCATGTGCCACCACTGCCCGGCATTGGACTTTGACTTTTGTCCCTTACACATTTTTATAAAGTTTCTTTGCTTTTTACTCTTGCCGCCTTCACTATGATATGCTATGGGAGGTTCTGTTCTGATCTTGACTTTGTAAGGTCCTAAATGCTCTCTGTGTTCAGATCTCTATTTTTTTCTCTAGGTTTGGAATATTTCTACTACTAGAATTTCATTGAATTAAATGTCTATGCCTAATGACGGTAACAGCTCCCTCTTCCATATCAATGCATCCTTAGCTTTGGGCTCTTGAATGTCCCAGACTCCTCGGAAGTTTGAGTCACATTCATTCTCTTTTTATCTTTGTATGTCTGAATATATTATCATCTCAACTTTGCCCTCCATCCTTAAACTTCATTCTTCTGAATTATCTCTTATTAATGTTTTCTGCTATTCTGCAGAATACATGTTTTCTGCTATTCTGTTGATTGATTCTTTCATTTCTACATTTTCTGTTTAGTTCTTTCTTGGTTCTGTTTAGTTTCTCAATTTCCTTGCTCAATTCTCCTTTGTTTTTGTTGAATTTCTCCTCCAAGTTATTGACTTTTTCTTTAACTTTGTTAACTTTCTCATCTAGGTTTTGAATTGATTTTCTTACTTTGTTGATGGGTTTATTTGAGTCATCTCTAGTGTCAATGATCGTTTTAAAAATAGACTCTTGATTCTCTCTCTGACATTTCATCTGTTCTAGTCCTAGATGCCTTTTGTTGTATTGAGATTGTGAGAAGCAGCCAGAGTACAGGGATTTGCATGTGTAAAGAGCCTGCCTTTGTCTAGTTGTCAAGTATTCCTCTGGAGCTTCAGAATTTAGAGGCTCTACAACACTGAAGGGCAGGTAGGTGGCTCAGAAGTTGAGTAACCTGAGCTCAGATTTGGGGATGTCAAACTCCAGGGTTAATTTCAGCTAAGGTCTGCTCCCTCTCTGAGGATGGAGTTATTCACTTCACTATCTGAGCCAAGCCTCCTGCAATTTGTCAGCACCTGGCCCTCCTACCCTCCGCTCTGGAACCCATAGGCTCTGTCTCACTCTGAAGCTGTGGCTGGTTCAATTCAGGTTCTCTGATTTCTGATGATTCTTGGTTCTCAAACTCCTACAGTAGCTCAGTTTTGAGTAATAGGTTTCCTCTAAAAATGCCATCTGTGGTGGTTTGGATATGCTTGGCCCATGAGAAGTAGCACTATTAGGAAGTGTGGCCTGATTGGAGGAGGTGTGGCCTGATTGATTGGAGGAAGTGTCAGCGTTTGGACTTTGAGGTCTCATATATGTGCTCAAGCCTGGCCAGTGTGGTATAGAGCCTCCTCCTAGCTGCCTGTGGAAGACAGTCTCCTCCTGACTGACTTTAGATCAAGAGGTAGAACTCTTGGCTCCTCCATCACCAAGTCTGTCTGCATAATGCCATATTTCCCACCATGATGATAATGGACTAAACCTCTGAAACTATAAGCCATCCCCAATTAAATGTTTGCCTTTATAAAAGTTGTCTCAGTCATAGTGTCTCTTCATAATAATAAAAATGTAACTAAGACACCATCCTTACACTGCCCTCTAAATCATACAGAATCCCCATTGGTGGCTCTAAATGCCAGAATAATTACCATCTCACCAAAACGGACAGCTGTAATCAAAGCTGTTGAGGGCTTTGAGCTAATCCTGAGGTCAGGACTGCCAAGTGTTTTCATCTGACTTGCCTTCTAGATAAGAATCTGCACCCCCACTCGTGCCCATTGTCATGGAGCCTCTGGGGTGGAGCTTCCTTCGTCCAGTGGGTGACAGTCCCATTGATAGTCTTTTCCTCGGCTCATTTAAGTACCCCATCACTACTATGCACAATTTCCAAAGCTCTTCTTTTCCTCCTTCAGAGGTTATTGTCTTTCTTATTCTGAATCTTCTTCACTGGTTCACACAGAGGCAGCTTCTAGCACATTATCTTATTCATAAGTCTCTAGCATAAATATCTTAAGAAAAATAGTGAATGAGGAAGATTGTGTCAAAATTATATATTGTGTTATCTACTGCACATATCTTTGATAAGGAACTTAGAATTTCAGAGCTATGGAGAAGGCTCTAGGAAAAGTCAAGTAAATGGCACTCTTATAATAATTCCATAAATATTCAGAAACACAGTCCTCATTTAATTAAAAGCTAATTCCTCAAGTTCTCAAGGTAGAATATAAACAGCTCCCATCTATCTAAGGTTTTCATCAGAAACTCTTAAATGAGGTTTGTACTTTTTGACTTTAAATTTTGTTTTCTAGCCACAATAAAATCACACACTTACCAATAAATATAAGTACAGAAGAAATGTGGGAGCAGTAATCTAACAGGGGATGCATCATATGTTCTTTTGCTAATACCATCTAGGATGGAAGAAATGGGACCTGACAAGAAGACCCCCAAAGCCAATAAACAGAAAAGATACTGGTAATGATGGATCGCAAATTCCAAAACTCAGATGGAAGGTGGGGACTTTTCAGTTACTATAATTTTAATGAAATCATTTGCCTACTAAAAGGTTCTTCAATCATGAGTTAACCTCATTTCTTCTTCCACTGAAACCAGGGGAGTAATATAAGCAAGACATCATTACAGAATGAGTTAACATAATAACAGATCAAAAGTACAAGGATGCTTCTGCTGTGTACTCACTGGTAACCTCACCAGGCTCCAACGAATAGTTCCAATCCAGCATCTAGCAATCGGCTCTGGTTAAACTAAGTGGATCAGTCAGAGGACAAAACTAAAAGTCATGGGGAAGTGACAGGTCAGGAGGAGGGGTGGGCGGAAGTGACAGGTCAGGAGGAGGGGTGGGCGGAAGTGACAGGTCAGGAGGAGGGGAAGTGACAGGTCAGGAAGAGGCGTGGGTGATAAAGGAGGGTGGGGGAGAGACAATAACCAGAAAGCATCATAAACATAAATGAAATTGTCAAAAAAATAAATGAATTGTTTTTAAGCAGAGGCTTGTTCAAGTGAAACTTTAAAACAAAAAAACTATTTGGGTGTTTGTTTAGAAGAAAAAGCATGCAGAAATTATAACTAAAAAAAAATTTTTTTAAAAGCAAAGCACCGTAGGAAAAAATCAGGCTAGTAAGATGGCTCGTGCAGCCTGAGGGAGAGAAGTTTGCTCAGGCTAGTAAGATGGCTCATGCAGCCTGAGGGAGAGAAGTTTGCTGTGATTCTACAGGAAAAAAGGTTTACCTATTTTGTATTCTGGACTCTTGTCCTAATACTGACTCAACGCCTCTGTGTATTCACAGGCAGCCAATGTTAGCCACTAAAAATCAGACTTTGACTGAATTCATTCTGCTGGGACTCACAGATGCCCCAGAGCTTCAAGTCTGTGTTTTCCTATTTCTCCTCCTCACATACATACTCAGTGTTCTGGGGAACCTGACCATCATTATCCTCACGCTGCTGGATTCCCACCTCCAGACACCCATGTACTTCTTCCTCAGGAACTTCTCCTTCCTCGAAATCTCCTTCACATCCACTTTTACTCCTCGCATGCTCTTCAGCATCTCCACAGGAATTAAGACCATTAGTTTTGCTGGATGCTTTACTCAGTATTTCTTTGCCATCTTCTTTGGAGCCACTGAGTTTTACCTTCTGACCGCCATGTCCTATGACCGCTATGTGGCCATCTGCAAGCCCCTGCACTACACCACCATCATGAGCAGCAGGGTCTGCACCCTACTGGTCCTCTGCTGTTGGATGAGTGGGTTCCTGATCATCTTACTCCCAATCATCCTGACCAGCCAACTGGATTTCTGTGCATCCAATGTGCTCAGTCATTATTACTGTGACTATGGGCCCCTCATAGAAATAGCTTGTTCAGACACAAGGCTGCTGGAACTCTTTGACTTTGTCTTAGCAGTCATGACCTTGATTGTCACCCTGGTGCTGGTGATTCTCTCCTACACGTGCATCATCAGGACAATTCTGAAGATCCCATCTGCACAGCAGAGGAAGAAGGCATTCTCCACATGCTCCTCCCACATGGTTGTAATCTCCCTCTCTTATGGAAGCTGCATTTTCATGTACATAAAGCCTTCGGCCACAGAAGGGGTTGCCTTCAATAAAGGGGTAGCTGTACTCAATACCTCAGTTGCCCCTTTACTGAACCCATTCATTTACACTCTAAGGAATAAGCAGGTGAAACAAAGCTTCAAGGATATCACTAGAAAGATTGTAAATCTCCAATAAACCAGCTGTCCTCAGACTAAAGGGGAATTCTAGACAATAGTCATCGAGTCCATCCCCACAGAAACTCAAGCCAACCTCTCCTCCCAGTTAAAGCAACATCTGAGATGAATTTATCATGAAGACATTTCAACTTTACATTTTAGACTTTCACTCATTTTTGAGCAAGATATTTGTAGTGAGCGTTTTGTTTTTGTAAAAACAAAAACAAAAACCAGCTATGTTATATAAAGATGTTTTTGTTTTAATCCCAGGTGTGGGATATGGGATTGCTTCAGATTCCCCACAGCAGCAGACTATTTGCCTCATGTAGTACTCTGGCAAGGGCGTGATTCTGCCAGCTGCAGATAGTTTAATTCTGAAGACTATGGAGATGAAAAAATGCCAGAGGCCACAGAGTAGCAACACTGAACGAAAAGGAGGAGAAGGAGGAGAGGGAAGGCAAGGCTGTCCCTTCTACTGGTTCTTGCCCCTGCTGCTGATCTTGCTGGTGATCCAGAGAAAAGAAACAAGAAGTTGGAAATATCCTGACTATGAAGATTGGATTTTCCCCAAGGAATTTAAGGCCCCTATTCATCAGAAAGTAGCTTAAAGGAACCTATGCTTCCTTCCCCTCTAAACTTTCTCTCCTACCCAGTGTTGGAGTAATGGAAGGAATAAGGGTTGGAAGGGAGGTACAGATAAAAGAACCCAAATAAAATAAATAAATAAATAAATATATATGTATATATATATATATATATACCTACAAATATGTAAAAATATGTGAATAAATGAATAGTATTGTTCTCCTCATGTCTCTCATAATATAGCTGTTTAAAAGAGAAATGCATTATTTGTTGTTGAATATGCTTGCTACAGGTATGTTAAACAAGTATAATATAGCTTAATAGGTTCTCAGTTTGGGAGGTAGTGACTACAGGCACTTGCCATCAAACATGACAACCTGAGTGCCACCCCAGGTACTAACATGATAGAAAGACTTTTGCTCACAAGACGTTACACAAGAGCATACACACATACATACAATCACACACACATAAACCTATACCTCCCACATACACATTCACACACACATATACACTACACATACACACAAAATAAATGTAAAAAAATAAGTTCTTCACTTTTTTATATTAGCAAAACATTATTTTTGTTCAACTATAAGCAGTATTCATAATAAAATGGGAAAATTGTATGCAATATCTTCAAATTTTAGATATTTACTTATTTTTCTTTTAATTTTTTATTCTATTACGTTATTTGTTTACTCTCTCTGTATCACCCCCATCTATGCTCTCCCTCTCCCTCTCCCTCTCCCTCTCCCTCTCCCTCTCCCTCTCCCTCTCCCTCTTCCTGTGTTGGGAGGGAGGCACAGGACTCAGTTCTCTTTGTCCACAAAGAGGGTCCCAAGTATGGGAATGAAGTCATGGAGCTTGGCCTAAAGTGCCTTTATCCTCTGAGACATTTCAATGACCCTGTGTTTCTTTTAAGTGTACCTGAAAAGGTGAGGTGTGTCATCTGTACCCTCTTTGCTGCCTCAGCCCTCAGGGTGCCTGTGTCTACATGGAGAAGTGGCACACTCTTAATCTCAACATGCAGGAGGCAGTGGCAAATGGAACTCTATAAGTTCAAGACTAGCCTGATCTACATAGTGAATTCCAAGCCATCCAAGGCTACATAGTTGCGGGGTGGGGAGAGGAATACAAACAATATGGACAACCATACATGTGCACTTCCTGCTAGTTCCCAACAGGCACAGTATTTGACTCTTTATGACACTTTATTCCCCTAAACCTGAACCTAGTGTTCAGATCTGTAAACATGAGTCCTTGGTGTGACATTCTAAAGGTTTATGTTTTTTCAGATGAACTAGAGACAAAGTAAGTGCCATCAGGACAAACCATGATAGTCAGCAACTGAGAACCGTGACCATTCAGTGTACCAGCCACCTGGCTGTGCTGTATCTCACAGATCCTGACACAACCATTCTCTGAAGCAGTGACAAGAAACTAAGAGTCCAGGGAAGAGGACAAAAAGCAAAAGGTCAAACGGCCAATATATATGGTTCCCAGGCACTGGCAGTTTTCAAGATTCTATACCAAAAATGTTCACATTGACAGAGGAGAGGGGCTTCCTGTGTCCAAATACTTAGAACTAGAAGAAAACTCCAAAGTCCACATAGGTCCTACATCCATAGACTTATCTATTTATAATTTTTCACAACCCAGACATGAATATTGTCAGAGTCATCCTACTAAGGGCTACAACCCTGACTCCCCCTTTCCAGCATCCAACAATGGCCATATACATAATGTTTTTCTTTCTTCCTTAAAGGTTATAAAATAGTAGACTTTTATGTAGCTTTTTCAGATATCCTCAGTGTTACTGATCCCTGCCGCCACCCCTCCTCTGCCTTGCTATAACATTCTCTGCCCCACTTGGTGTTCACCCATTAGCCTCTTTTCTTCCTTTTTATCTCTTGTGTTCTACCACCCACCCTCTTAAGTGCTTCATTCCCCACTGATGGTCATCCTTTGGTAATCTGACTTCCACAGAAGCTCCGAATTAAACACAAATATCTAAAGATTTGAAGGCATAGAGAAAATATTCAGAGTTTCTCTTTCTGGGTTTGGGTCATCTCACTCAGTGTAATCTTTCCAGTTCTACCCACTAAACTGAAAACTCTGTACTTTAGTGTTCACATTCCCTAGATGGCCAGTCTGGAGATGGCCTAATGAGAGGTTTGACTTGCAATGGTGTCTGAGAGGTTTTCTATCTCCGGGGTTGTCTCCCTTTGTGATTTCTTTATTGTTTCTAGTTCCACTTTTAGATCTTGGATGGTTTTGTTCACTTCCTTAGCCTGTTTGATTGTGTTTTCCTATAATTCTTTAAGGGATTTTTGTGTTTCTTCTTGAAGGGCTTCTAGTTGTTTGCCTGTGTTCTCCTGTATTTCTGTAAGGGAGTTCTTTACGTCCTTCTTAAAGTCCTGTATCATCATCATGAGAAGTGATTTTAGATATGAATCTTGGCTTTCCAGTGTGATGGTGTATCCAGGACTTGCTATGGTGGGAGAATTGGGTACTGATGATGCCAAGTATCCTTGGTTTCTGTTGCTTAAATCGTTATGCTTGCCTCCTGATTATCTCTAATGCTACCTGCCCTGGCTATATCTGACTGGAGTCAGTCCTTCCTGTGATTCTGGTTGTTTCAGAACTCCTCAGAATCCAGCTGTCTCTGTGATCCTGTGATTCCAGGATCCTGTGATCCTGAGATCCTGGGTGTGTCAGAGTTCCTGGGAGTCAAGCTGCCTCTATGACCCTGAGATCCTGGGATCCTGGGCATTTTAGAGCGCCTGGGAGTGGAGCATCCTCTGGGTGTTGTGGGACTGGTTGCAGGGTTCACACAAAGTCTTCTCAAGGCACCTACTCAGTCCAGAAGGAACCCAAGCCACTGGACAGGCAGGTTTCCTTCATCCCTGGGTCCCACTAGTCCCAGTTACTCCCTTTTGTGTTGGAACAGATGTTGTGTCCTCCTCACCTCCTCACCTCTGATCCTGGGCAAGTTAGAGTGCCTAGGAGTGGAGCTTCCTCTGGGTGTTGTGGGACTGGCTGAGGAGTTTGTGCCCAAGGTAAACCAGCCCTGGCCAGAAGGAACCCCAACCTGTTCTTTTCTAATGAGCAGCAGAAAGGGAGTAGATCCAGATGGGAGAGGAGGTGGCGGGGAGGAAAAAGTGTTTCAGATTATATGAGAAAATGATCTGTTTAATAAAAGGAAAATGTTAGAAGAGGAGGAAAAGGAGGAGGAGAAGAAGGAGGAGAAGAAGGAGGAGGAGGAGGAGGAGGAGGAGGACCTATTTCTTCAAGATTCCAATGTAGACTGAAGATCAGCTGAGACATTAAATATCATGGACTAAGCAACAACTAAATTCCTGGCCTTTCTGTTGGCTGACAGCTATTGTTCAACTAGTCCAACCACAGCCTGTAAGCCACTCTAATAAATCCACTGTGTGTGTGTGTGTGTGTGTGTGTGTGTGTGTGTGTGTGTGTGTACTATACAGAAACACACACAAATATGTTCTGTCTCTTTAGAGAACCCTGAGTAAAGCGCATCACTTCCTCCCACTGCCACGGTTAGAGCTTCAGTTCCCACAAGGCTATTACTCTGTGACTCTCATGTGGCAGCAGCTTTTTCATGGGTCCGTTTGGAGCACCTCCACTAGATCCCTATTAAACTTAATTCCTGGTACTCTTTTTGCAAGAGGCTAGTTAACATTTCCTGGGCCTGAGTCTCCAGGCAATCCTTTATCCCCCAATGTCTCCACAGAGTAAATTAAACAAAAAGTGCATTACTGAATCTGATATAAAGTTAGAAAAAAGGTCCATGACCACTCTTCAGACAAAATGCAAGCAGTGAGACTTCCAAGAATTAACTGTTCCCAGATTCTTTTGCTTTAAATAAGGCAATATCCTCAGGTATTGCAGGTCAAGTCTACTTGGACCAATGAAAGAGAAGCAAGTGATTGGTTAAAAAAAATTAGAAACTCTCAGATAACCACCCCAGAAGCCTGCATCTGTGCTTTGTGAGAAACAGGGCACAAATTAGTATTATGACTAGTGTAACCATAGCCTGTAAGCCATTCTAATCAATCCACTGTGTGTGTGTGTGTGTGTGTGTGTGTGTCACACACATTCTATGGTTGCATCCACTTTCCTGAGAAAGACAATTTAGTTCTCTATGGCTACACAAAACCCCATTGTGTTTTCATACTATACTTTCTTTACTTCTGCTTGTTAACAGACACCCAAGTTGGTTTCATTGGGACTATTGGGACTGATGCTCAAGTGCCTTTGTGAAATGTTGACATGAAGAGAGGTCTTTGAGTTTATGCCCAAGAATGTTGTTGCTAACCAAATGATTATTATATTTTTAGTTTTTATTGAAGTTTTATTGCATTGTGATGAGAAAAGAAACATAATTTCAATTTATCAGAATTTGTTAACATTTAAAAACATATTTTAAGTAGATAGAATTACATCACATTCTTCTTTCCCTTTTGTACCCCAACTCCTCTCAGAGACCCCCCTTCAATACCTACAATACCTTTCATTTTTTTAGTCATATTCTTTAAAATTTATAAAATATTGTAACAATAAAAATGAGTATTATAAAAGTTGTTTGATATAAAACAACAATCAATTGAAGTCTTATATAGATGCTTGTCTACAGCAATACTGAAAATACATATGTTTTTCTCAATATAAATGTTAAATAACTCCAAACATATTAACTGTATATTTTAAAATAATACATCACTACTAGCTTTTTTTTAAATGAACATAAATAGATAAAGCATTTTTGTTTGTTTGTTTTGTTTTGTTTTGTTTTTAGTAGAGCTTTAGTTGAGGTCCTGATACCTGTGTGTTTGCAGGAGCGTGTGGTGAGCATGAGAGTAGTAATAATAGTGGTAGAGTCCGTGTGGTGGGGATGGTTCGTTTTGGGGGAAAATGTCCACATTTTAACTATTCAACTTTTGAATAAACTGTGAAAATGAAAAAACAAAAAAAAATTCTTGGTTCTTACTGTGGTACAAGACCAAAATAGGAACAATTTTTAGAGATTGGAGTTCATTGTAATAAGGCTGTACTTCAATGATGCTCACCATCACCAAAGGATTTTACTTCCATCGTAGCTAAGCTAAGAGTTCACAGTTCTGCTGCACCAAGGAATGAATTGTAGGCACAATTTTTGGGTACAGACTTCCTGCTATGGTCAAAGTTATTTGACTTAAGTGATTGTCTTCACTCTCAGCCCACAGGGAACAGGTTACATTCATTTAAGAAATGGTGTGTGTACTAGGATGCTCTGTCCATGAAGTCATTCACCAACTGTTTCAATGAACAATGGTTCTGCTTGGAGGGTGGCACAGTCATTAGGTGAGGGTAAGAATCTGGTTCATTGGCTGTGATGATTTTGAAAAGCATTCATCTCAGAGAAAGAGTAACTTATAAAGCCCTCCTCTTCAAAATTGATACAATAGTTATAAATATCAAGCAAAGCATTCAGTCTCACTCTTAGTTGTTCTCTTACAAACCACCTCCCAAATTAATTGTCTATGTTTCATTTGGCTGTATAAATAATTTTGAAATATGTAAGCTGTTCTGAAAACCATAGTATAGTGTAAAAACATCAAATAAACAATCCTACTAATAGAGAGGCTGAGATAGGAGAAGTATGATTTCAAGACCATTATGTGGCACCCAGCAAGACACTGTGAGGTACAAACAAGCAAAAAGTGTATATGGATTGTACAGTATTGGACCTATCTATCCAATTACCAAATTAGAGAAACCACTGGATGACAGCCAACAAATTTCTAATTCTTCATATTTTTTAATTCAATTGATTAGGATATGTTGGTAACATTAATTTTCATACTAAGAGATATTAAAAAAAAGTAATTGTTATTTCTTGTTATTTTTGTTGTTAGAGGTGGAATTATGTTTGTGTGGGTTTGTTGAAAGATTACTTTCTTGCTTTTTCTGGGGTGTAGTTTCCCTCCTTGTGTTGGTGTTTTCCATCTATTATTCTTTGTAGGGCTGGATTTGTGGTAAGATATTGTGTAAAATTGGTTTTGTCATGGAATATCTTGGTTTATCCATCTATAGTAATTAAGAGTTTTGATTGGTATGATAGCCTGGGCTGGCATTTGTATTCTCTTAGGGTCTGTATGACATCTGCCCAGGATCTTCTAGCTTTCATAGTCTCTGGTGAGAAATCTGATAGGCCTATCTTTATATGTTACTTGACCTTTTTCCTTTACTGCTTTTAATATTCTTTCTTTGTTTCATGCATTTTGATGTTTCAATTATTATGTAGTTGGAGGAATTTCTTTTCTGTTCCAGTCTATTTGGAGTTCTGTAGGCTTCTTGTGTGTTCATGGGCATCACTTTTTTTTTGGTTAGGGAAGTTTTCTTCTATAATTTTGTTGAAGATATTTACTGGCCCTTTAAGTTGGGAATCTTCACTCTCCTCTATACCTATTTTCCTTAGATTTGGTCTTCTCATTGTGTCCTGGATTTCCTGGATGTTTGGGGTTAGGAGATTTTGGCTTTTTGCATTTTCTTTGACTGTTGTGTCAATGTTTTCTATGGTATCTTCTGCCCCTGATATTCTCTCTTCTGTCTCTTTTATTCTGTTGGTGATGTGTACATCTATGACTCCTGATCTCTTTCCTAGATTTTCTAACTCCAGGATTGTCTCCCTTTCTGATTTCTTTATTGTTTCTAGTTCCACTTTTAGATCTTGGATGGTTTTGTTCACTTCCTTGGTCTGTTTGATTGTGTTTTCCTGTAGTTCTTTAAGGGATTTTTGTGTTTCCTCTTGAAGGGCTTCTAGCTGTTTACCTGTGTTCTCCTGTATTTCTGTAAGGGAGTTCTTTATGTCCTTCTTAAAGTCCTCTATCATCATCATGAGAAGTGATTTTAGATCTGAATCTTGCTATGGTGGGAGAATTGGGTTCTTATGATGCCAAATATCCTCAATTTCTATTGCTTATGCTCTTACTCTTGCCTCCTGCCATCTGGTTGTCTCTAGTGCTCCCTGCCCTGTCTAAATCTGACTGGAGCCTGTCCTTCCTGTGATCCTGGTTGTGTCAGAACTCCTCAGAGTCAAGCTGTCTCTGGGATCCTGTGATTCTGGGATCCTGGGATCCTATAATCCTGAGCATGTTAGAGAGCCTAGGAGTGGAGCTTCCTCTGTATATTGTGGGACTGACTGCAGAGTTTGAGCCCAAGGTCTGCTCAGGGCACCAGCCCAGACAGACCAGAAGGAACCCATGCCAGTGGACTGGCAGAGATCTTGTGTGCCTGGGTCCCACTGGTCCCAGTTACTCCCGGTGTTGGGACAGATGTTGTGTCCTCCTCACCTCTGATCCTATTATCCTGGGTGTGTTAGAGTGCCTCTAGTTTTTTAAAGTACTTCCAAACTGATTTCCACAGGGTCTGGACTAATTTGCATTTCTGGCAGCAGTAGTGTATTTTGAGGGAGTTGGACTACAACAGCCCTGGCTGACCTGGAACTTTATAGACCAGGATGGCCTTGAATTCCTGCCACAGAGATCCTCCTGCCTCTGCCCCTCAAGTGCTGGGATTAAAGGTATGTGCCACCAAGCTCTGCAGAATATTTTTTTAATTCACTTTACATCTGGGTCACATCCCCCCTCCCTTCTTTCTTCCCAATTCCATCCTTACAAAGTCCCTCCCACTATTATTCCCTCACCTTCTCCTCTGCCACGGGCTGGCCAGTCTGGGCCTCCCTCAACCTGAGGGAAAACATGGTCCTGGTCAGGTTGGCAAGGCGTTGGCAAAGAAATGGCAAACAGAAACAACACAAGGGAGTGCAGAATCTGAGTGTATTTCTCAAAAATGGCATCAGACTTTTACAGTCATTACAAAAGAGAAAAGAAAAATCTGGCAGCGGTCAAGGTACATCTAAGGCCATCTAAAACACACTGGGTCTAAAGCGGCCACCTCTTCTAGACAGGTGCTGCACCCCCCAGGCCTGAGCGCTCGAGCCCAGGGGTTTGGGGGGGCTGTGGACCACATGAGGCTCGAAGCTCAAATCTCAAATTTCAAATGTTCTCTGCTGTACATTGTCTCTCTCTCTCTCTCTCTCTCTCTCTCTCTCTCTCTCTCTCTCTCTCACACACACACACACACACACACACACACACACACACACACACACACACGGCTCAAGGTCCTGCGAATCCTTAGTAAAACACCCACTATGCTAATCTTCTGGGCTAGCAGAGATATGTCCCTGGGTGTTCCATTCTTGCTAATTCCTAGGAGTGACTCAGCTGCCCTACATGACTGAGAATGAGGATTCTACTTGACCTTGCCCTGGGATAAACAAGTCCCATTCTGTAAGCTTCAATGCCCTACCCCCTTTATTATCTTTTTAACAATGTCGGAGGCAATTAGTCTGGATGGGTAACATTCTTTATGAAATTCCAAAACACGGTTTGGCTAAGATGTTGGAACATTAGTAAAGGTCAGAGAACAATGTCCAATTTTGTTTAGCTATAGTAAATCATATCTTGGTGGGCACCTAGCATGCAAGTTCACAAGGACATATCTGGGCTATCTCTGAGTTAGGGAATGCCAAGGAATGAACTCCAAAAGACTAGCTTCCTTTGAAGCTTTTTTGCCTCTAGTCTGTGGCCAAGCTTTTGGGCTTGTCACAAGACTTCACTGGAGTGGACGTGGCACTCCTCAGAGAAGGGAGTTCCCCTTGGCTACCACCCCATCCTGAAGTATCTAGTTGCAACAGGTCTAGGCACATCCTCTCCCACTGAGGCCCAACCGTGGAGTCCAAGTAGACAGAAAAGGGATCCAATGGCAGGAACAGAGACCCAGACAGCCCCAGTGCCACTTGTTAGGAGACCCACATGAAGACCAAGCTGCACATTTGCTTCAAAAGTGAAGGGGTCTAGACCCAGCTCCTACATGCTCCCTTGTTGGTTGCTCAGGATCTCTGAGCCCCCATGGTCCCAGGTTAGTTGACTCTGTGGATCTTTTGTGGTGCCCTTGACTCATCCAGCTTGCTCGCCTCTATCCCCTACTCTATTACAAGACTCCCCAAGATCAGGCTGATATTCTGCTGTGGGTCTCTGCATCTGCCTCCATCTGCTGCTGGATGAAGCCTCCCAGGAAACAGTTTTGTTAGGTTCCTGTCTGCAAGCATAGCAGAGTATCATTAACAGTGCCAGGGGTTGGATCTCTCACACGGGATGGGTCTCAAGTTGGGGCATTCGTTGATGGCAGTTCCCTCAGTCTCTGCTCTATCTTTATCCCCCAGCAGTATATTTTTAAAGTCCTCTTTCTGCACAGTGTCACCAGCATTTGTTATTTGGTTAATAATAGCCATTATTTCTAGATGAAATGGAGTCCCAGCATAGTTTAATTTGTATTTTCTTGATGGCTGAGTCTGTTAACAATTTTTCATATGATTATTGGTCATTTTATTTCATCTTTTGAGAGTTATCTGTTCATTTGAATAGTCTGTTATTTATTAGATTGTTTGACTTCTCATATTTTTTATTTCTGGATTCTATATCTATTCTAGATCTTAATCTTCTGTCCAAAAAAAAAAAAGTTATCACAAGTTCTTTGCCATTATGTAAACTGTCTCTTCACTCTGCTGGGTTTTTTTTTTCTTTTGCTGTGAAGAATTTTTTTTAATTGTGTGCAATCTTATTTTACAATGCTTGGTTTTATTTCTAAGCCACTAGGATCCTTTCAGAAACTCCTTGCCTATGCCTGTTTCTTGGTGTTGTGCCTGGCTTTTTTCTAGTAGCCCCAGTATTTTGAATCTCTTTATTAAAGTTTTTAATCCATTATGAGCTGATTTCTGTCAGAGTGAGAGACAGGAAGTCTCAGTCTTCTCCATGTAGACACAGAGTTTTGCCAGAAGCATCTGATGAAGATGCTTCTACAATGTGTGTTATCTGCATCTCTATCAGAAATCAGCCGGCTATTCTATTATCTACATCTGTTCTGCTTCATTACTCTGAGGTTTTATGTGTATGCATGTGGTTTTTAGTATAACTTGGAACCATGTTTGGTGATACTCCTAGCGTTGTGATTCTTTCTTAAGTTGGCTTCAACTATTCATGATTTTTTGTGCTTCTGTGAGTTTTAGGATTGTTTTTTCTAGTTCTGCAAAAAGAAAAAATGCCATTGGAATTTTGATGAGGACTGCTTTAATAGTATAGCTATATTCACAATTTTAATTCTACCAACCTATATTATTTTATTGTGGGTGTGGGTGTGTGCATGATGGTGGGTGGACATGCATGTCAAAGGTCAGATGACAGTTCTTTGGTGCTGTCCTCTCTTTATATCTATATGTGCATTCTAGAGGTTGGTTCAGGTTGCCAGACCTATGCAACAATTTTCTTTACTCACTGAGCTATCTCCCCAGTCCTCCATTTCTTCAGTGTTAAAATTTTCAAGGTAGAGATCTCTCATTTATTTGGTAAAGTTTATTCCAAATGGTTGGTGGGTTTGTTGTGTGTGTTGTGTGTGTTGTATTGTATTGTGATATACTTTAGACTAGTGTCAATGGGATCCTTTTTCTTGTCCTTATCAGCCTATTATCAGTATATACAAGAGCTATTGAGTTTGGTTTAGTGTTGGCTGTAAGTTTTTAAGTGGGTTTTGTATCCTGAAATTTTGCTGCAAAAGATTGTCAGTTCTAACATTTCCTGGTATAGTCTTGAGTGTCTCACACATACAGGATCTTATCATCTACAAATCAGGGGGCTTTGGCTTCTTGGTTTCCTATTTGTACCACTTTTATTTCTTTCTCTCGCATTATTTCTCTCGCTAAGGTTTCATACACTATGTTGAATATGAGTTGGGAACTTGGACATCCTGGCTTTAGTGGAAAAGCTATTCTCCTACTTGGTTTAGTGTTGGTTGTAAGTTTGTTGTCAAAAGTCTGATGCTGATGCTGAGGTACTATATTAGTTATTATTTTGTTGCTGCAATAAAAGTACTATGATCAAAATCATTTCAAGAAAGAGTTTGAGCTGGGCGGTGGTAGCACACGCCTTTAATCCCAGCACTTGGGAGGCAGAGGCAGGCGGATTTCTGAGTTTGAGGCCAGCCTGGTCTACAGAGTGAGGTCCAGGACAGCCAGGGCTATACAGAGAAACCCTGTTTCAAAAAAAAGAAAAAAAAAAAAACAAAAATGAAAACGAACACTCAAGAAAGAGTTTGTTTTGGTTGATAGTTCCTGATGGCTGGATGCCATAATAATAGAGAAGGCATGCTATAACCCTTGTCACAATTAAGACCAAAGTACTAAGTTCCATACTTTCAACATACAATGGGCACAAAATATACATTCCCATCCCAAGAGGGAGGAATGAGACATAATGGAGCAATATTAGACCAAAGCAAGACAAAGAACAATCACAGAAAATACCCAATCCTATAGGTCCATGTCCTTTATCTGAGGCTTTCCTTTCAAGGGGCTTAGATGGCTCCCACCCTCCAGCTTTGCTGCCTGCAACTTGTATCTCTACCCTGGGCTTGTTCCACTCCCTGTATGTAGCTCTTTGGCAGATGTCTCACAGCTCTGGCATCTCCAGCATCTTGGGGTCTCCACCATGACCCAGGCTTCACTTTCACATCTTCACACAATAACACTTAAAGGCTCCTAGCCATTCAGGACCTTTGATAAAACTCCAGCTCTACCATATGTTTCATATCTCAGTTGCTGTATGAAACCATGGAGGATGAATGCATGATCTTCCTCATTCCTGCATCTTTCATGCCTGCAAAGCCAGCACCACATAGACAACATAGCCCAAGTTCATCTTCCAGCTAGAGGTGGATCTTTGCTCTCTTGGATCATATTTGCAACAACTTCTGTGTACTTTCAAGGAGCAGGAAACTCTTTAGACCTTTCCATTTCTTGTTAGAAGCTTAATTGGATGGAGTCTTGCCCTGTGGGCACCTTACCCATTCTTCTGGGGTAGAGCCAGAGACCTTTCCTACACTGTGCTAATCTCCTTAACGATAAGACCTTAGGTCTCAGCCCATGTCTGGGCTGTAGCTTTAAGCTTCTGTCTTAGTTAAGGTTTCTACTGCTGTGATAAAACACTAACCACGTCTGTCTTCTAGACATGGCATGGCCACTGCACTCATGGACTTTCAACAGTTGTTGATGCCTGTTGGTGAGTTATCAAAAGGCAGAGGAGAAGACATGAAGTTGGGAAGAGGACATGTCAGGGTGTTGTTTTTAAAACAAAATCCCAAACATTTGATTTACCAAATAAAAACTTAAGAGCCAGATGCTATAGTGAAAGTCTGCTAGCAGAGAAAGCACCCAGCTGACCTTCCTACTCCACCAACATCCCAGAAGGAAAAAGCTCTTTTTCTTTCTCCATACTGTCTCAAATACCCTTCAACTCAAAGACCTTCCTTTCCCTTTCCTGGGTTTTCTTATGCTCACTTCCTGTCAACTGGCTGCTTGCTTCAACTCTTGACCTATTATTGACTTTATTTAGTTCTCGTTTACAGAAAGCTCTTGGATTAAATGTGTTTCCTAGAGCTGAGCTACACCACAACAAGAAACAGGTTTTTCCAGTTCACAATGTTGGGGTTCACAATGTGATCAAATATCCTGGATATTAGGAGTATGTGGGGAAGCTGGAAGAGGGAAAGATGGTGGATATGATATACTTTTGTATACATGTATGGAATTCTCAAGAATAAGTAAAAATTAGATTTAAAATTGTTCGGAATCTGTCTGTATTACTTCCTTGCTGGGATCGATGTTGGAATTCTTCCTTTTCTGTACTGTCTGATGAAGCGAAATGGAGTGCTTGGAGACCTGCTGTCTGTGTCTACAGAGAAAGCTGACTAGCTGAGTGTTCTGGCTAGTTTCATGTCAACTTGACATAAGCTAGAGTTATCAGAAAGGAAGGAGCCTCAATTGAGAAAATGTCTTCATAAGGTACAGCTGTAAGGCATTTTCTTTTTATTTTTCTTTTTTTAATAATAGTTAGGATATGCATATTTTATAGTCTAACATACAAAGTATGTAGAGATAACAATTTGAGAAATAAGTTGATTTGACTTGGTAAGTGGTGTCTGTCTAGAAAATCATTCATTTCATCTAGATTTCTAGTTTTGTATGTATAGGCTTTTGTAGCAGTATGATAATTTGTTGAATTTTCTCAGTTTCTGTTGTTATGTCTCTCATTTCATTTCTGATTTTGTTGATTCTTTGTATCATTTTCTTTGTTTCTATTTGGTTGATTTCAGTTCTGCGTTTGACTATTTTCTGACATCTACTCCTCGTTGGTAAGTTTGCTTCTTTTTGTTCTAAGGCTTTCAGGTGTGCTGTTAAATTGCTAGTGAAGGATCTCTCCATTTTTTTTTCACAAACAAGCTGACAGTGTATATAGATTGTACAATGTTGGACTATTTCTCCAATTACCAAATTAGA
>NW_022196910.1:56315260-56318272 GCF_008632895.1 Mastomys coucha | reverse complement strand
CCCCGCCATCTGGTTAACTCTAGTGCTACCTGCCCTTGCTAAATCTGGCTGGAGCCTGTCCTTTCTGTGATCCTGGTTATGTCAGGACTCCTCAGAGTCAAGCTGTCTCTGTGATCCTGTGATTCTGGGATCCTGTGATCCTGGGCTTGTTAGATCACCTGGGAGTGGGGCTTTCTCTGGGTGTTGTGGGACTGGCTGCAGAGCTTGCGCCCAAGGTCTGCTCTCTGATCCTGGGTGTGTCTGAGCGCCTGGGAGTAGAGCTTCCTCTGGGTGTTGTAGGACTGGCTGCAGAGCTTGTGCCCAAGGTCTGCTCTGGACACCATCCCAGACAGACCGGAAGGAACCCAACTCACTGGGCTGGCGGAGTTCCTCTGTGCCTGGTCCCACTGGTCCCAGTTACTCCAGGCATTTTCTTAATTAGTGATTAGTGTGTGAGGGCCAAGCCCATTGTTGATGGTGTCTCTCTTCAGCTGGTTGTCCTGGGCTCCATAAGAAAGCAGACTGAGCAAGCCATGAGGAACAAGCCAGTAAGCAGCACCCCTCCATGGCCTCTGCATCAGCTCCTGCCTCCAAATCTCTGACCTGCTTGAGTTCCTGCCCTGACTTCCTTTGATAATGAACAGTGATGTAGAAGTTTAAGCCAAATAAGCCCTTTCCTCCCCAAGTTGCTTTTTATCATGGTGTTTTATCGCAGCAACAGTAACACTGACTAGAACTGTGAGTTTGGCCATGCAGAGATGTTGGGAGTTCAAGCTGGTTACTTTGGGTTGAATTTTCATCCAGAAATCAACAGGAGCCTCCATTCCTCCCTTAGGAACCTTCCAGCCCTCCATGTTTCAGCACACTAGATTATCAAACCTCCCACACACCCACTGCTTTCTAAGATATAGATCCCGGGTTGTCAAGCCAGGCCTTCCTCCTCCCTCCCCTCTGAAGTAAATCTAATGTTCCTTGCATGCCCATGACTGAGTTTATACTAACCTCTGTGTGAACATACATGAGCGCTCAGGTTGCCTCGTGTCAGGACATGTAGTTTACATAAGTTATTCTTCTCGTAACTGTAATAAAATACTTGTACAAACATATCTTAGACTCACAGGTAAAGATTGTCATCAATCCCAGTGCTTGAGGAGCAGAGGCAGGTGAATCTCTGTGAGTTCAAGGCTAGCCTGGTTTACACAGTGAATGCCTGGCCAGCCAAGGCTACCTACTGAGAACATGTCTCCAAAAAATGTTACAGTTCATGCTGACAAAAGAATCATAATGTGAGGAGAATGAAGCAGCTTGACACAGCATCTATAATGATGAAGGAGAGAGTGTGGAGCAGATGGACACAGCATCTATAATGATGAAGAAGGAGAGAGCGTGGGACAGCTAGACATAACCTCTATAATCAGGAAGGAGAGAGCTGGGACAGATGGACAAAGCATCTATAATCAGGAAGGAGAGAGCGTGGGGCAGATGGACACAGCATCTGTAATGCTGAAGAAAGAGAGGGCATGAGGCAGCTGAACACAGCATCTATAATAAGAAAGGAGAGAGAGTGTTGCGGGTGCTCTGATCACTTTCCTTTTTTCATTCAGCCCAGGACCCAGACCTTGGAACAAAGCCATCTGTAGTTAGGTGAGTCTCCTACCACCACTAACCTAGCTAATCCCTCACAGGCATGAGAGGTGATTCTACTTGTTGTCAAACTGACAAAAGTAATCATCAGAAGTGGCAGCATAAGAAAGCCTGTATGGAGAGGAGAGAAAGCACCAGAAGAGGGGGAGGTGACTGACAGGAGCAGACACACCGTGGCCTGACTACAAACCTGCAATAAGAGGCTGAACTCATAAATTCATTGTTTTTAATAGCTGAGTAGTACTCCATTGTGTAGATGTACCACAATTTCTGTATCCATTCCTCTGTTGAGGGACATCTGGGTTGTTTCCAGGTTCTGGCTATTATAAATAAGGCTGCTATGAACATGGTGGAGCATGTGTCCTTCTTACATGTTGCAGTATCTTTTGGGTACATGCCCAGGAGTGGTATAGCTGGGTCCTCCGGTAGTACTATGCCCAATTTCCGGATGAACCACCAAACTGATTTCCAGAGTGGTTGTACCAGTTTGCAATCCCACCAGCAATGAAGTAATGTTCCTCTTTCTTAGGGAAATGGATGGATCTGGAGAATATCATCCTGAGTGAAGTAACCCAATCACAAAAGAACAAACACGGTATGTACTCTCTGATAAATGGTTATTAGCGCAGAAGTCTGGAATACAGGAAGAACAACCCACATTCCACAAGGAACTCTAGAAGAAGGAAGACCAAAAGGTGGACATTTCATTCCTTCTTAAAAGGGGGAACCAAATACCCACGGAAGGAGTTGCAGAGATTAGCTGTGGAGCAGGGACTGAAGGAAGGGCAAGCCAGCCTAAATATAGCTATCTCCTGAGAGGCTCTGACAGTACCTGACTAACACAGATGTAGAGTCTCACAGCCATTCATCGAACTGAGTACAGGGTCCCCAATGAAGGAATTAGAGAAAGGACCAATGGAGCTGAGGGGTTTGCAACCCCTTAGGAGAAACAACAATATGAACTAACTAGTACCCTCGGAGCTCCCAGGGTCTCAACCACCAACCAAGGACTGCACATGGAGGGGTCTGATTGTTCAGGCAGCATGTGTATAGTAGAGGATTGCAAATTCGATCATCAATAGGAGGAGAGGACCTCAGCCCTGTGAAGGTTCTGAGCCCCAGTGTAGGGGAATGCCAGGGCCAGAAAGTGGGAGAGGGCGGGTGGCAGGCATGGGGAAGGGGGAGGCAACAGGGGTTTGTTTTTGTTGTTTTTGTTTGTTTCTTTGTTTTTTGGAGGGGAAACTGGGAATCGCATGAAAATAAAGAAAATATCTAAAATAAAAATAAATAAATAAATGGAAAAAAAAAAAGAGGCTGAACTCAGCGGGCGGTGGTGGCGCATGCCTTTAATCCCAGCACTTGGGAGGCAGAGGCAGGCGGATTTCTGAG